>NC_081219.1:2197500-2497500 GCF_902713425.1 Acipenser ruthenus
GGAGTAGTGGTTAGGGCTCTGAACTCTTGACCGGAGTGTCGTGGGTTCAATCCCAGGTGGGAGACACTGCTGCTGTACCCTTGAGCAAGGCACTTTACCTAGATTGCTCCAGTAAAAAAAAAAACTGTATAAATGGGTAATTGTATGTAAAAATAATGTGTAAAAAATAATGTGATATCTTGTAACAATTGTAAGATCACCCTGGATAAGGGCATCTGCTAAGAAATAAATAATAATAATAATAATATAATTACGACGAAAGTACGGTTTTCTACATTATTCAAGGATATCAAGATATTTAGTAAACATGGGATCTGAATGCGGTTATGGGTCAATACCCAAGTTGTCTCTCTCTTAGGAAATGGGTAACATTGTGGGGTACCACTGCAGACTATTAGCTGTTAGGAATTAGAAAATACTTAGTAAGCAAAGGTGAGAAAAAACAGACAACACATGCCCCATCCCCAATCACCACAAACCTCCAGAGGTGGCTGATTACCTTTTTGAGTCACTGATAATAATGAGATCATTAGCTGTGCAAATGGGGTTCTCTTTTAATGATTAGGTAACGCATCACCAGTAGTCAATATTGAAGTCATATTTTTAGAATTCAATTCAATCTCAAATGCTCATGCAACAGATTTTTTCAAGGATGCATTTAAAAGCATATCTTTATTTTCCTGATTGTTGGGATATTGAGAAACATATTAGTGTTGCACTGAAGATGAACAGTAAAGCATTGCTCACTGAAGCCTTTGCAACACAGTGACTAAACAAATAAAACAGCTGAACAAAACACTTTACAGAAACAAAAAGGCACATTGGCCAAAACAAACAGACAAACAAATAATAACTAAAACAAGTATTGTGCTGGTGTTGAACCAGCACGCGTAGCAATGGTTTCTTTATATTTATTCTTATACCTCCCCTCTCTCTACTCCCATTCTCTACTCCTGAACACTTCAACCATGGGTTTTTATATTGATGTAGCTGTCCTCAAATTAGCCAGTGTGAAGACAGCCACATTCTGCACAAGTATGTTCTAGCAGGGAAGGTTTTTAACTCCTTCCCTGCCAAACAAAACATCAATAAATAATAACTAAGCAATACGTTTTAAATAATAATAAAACACAAATACAAAATAATACAAACACATATCTGCTTCCCACCTCAATTCCCCACAAACTGCTTTGAGGAGTATTTTCAGAAGAGTGTTTGTTGTAATAGTTAGTAAGACTGGAAAATAATGATCTGAGAAGAAATAACAATAGACAAGCATACAGAACACAGACATGATGCTAAACAGGTAAGAATAGTTACAATGGAAATAGAGGTAGCACGCTATGGCTTTTTTATTTTGACAAGGGTTTACACCAAACTGCTCAATGCCATGCCAGTGGGTGTCACTGTATGGTAATTATGGAGGGGCTGTGTTAATATTTCATATAGCACGCATCGTAACAACTTACCAATAATTAAACATGCATTGCATTAAAAAGGGTGTTTACAATGGCTTTGTAAGATTTTAGAATGATATTACAGAAACGTTCAATTTTACTCGTGGCCATCCGGGTTAATAGCAGATGTAACTGGAGCGTTCATCTCTGTTTTTTATATCAACAAGGATGGTAATTATTTGGTAAATGTTTCTATTAAGATTCCCTCATAGCACAATAGGGATTTTTTAATGTGCTGTGCTGAAGTTGTGCCATCATGCTGCCGCTACTACTAATTAAATGAAGTTTATTTTTTAACTACGTAAATGAATCCGTGCTGTAACATGAAGTTGATGAAAATGTGTTTGGTAAAAGATGTACGATTCCTAACTTCAAATTAATACATTTTCAAAGAAAGGCTAGAATGACTACAGTTATTAGAAGTATTTTGTAATCAAATATTTTTCAACAGCCCGATTCAATGCTATGATTTTAAGGACCGTAAGCTAAGGGTTTATTGACTGATCTAAACAAAGAGCTTAGCTCGTTGTTGAGATTTCAGTGATTTATCAGCCACAGTCTGGAGGTATGTATATTAACTTGTTTATTGCATTTATAATTTACATGTATAAACATGTACATTTGTGGCAAAGTGGTTTGCAGTGTGCAGGTGTAGATGTGATGCAATGCTTAAACAGATGACAGACAACAAAGTTCACAATCTAAACAACCCTTTATTTGTTTTTATAATCCTGGTTGTTTGGTGACCGTAAATAATAATCCCTGGCAATTTACAGCAACGTGAACTGCACAGTGAAACCACAGGGTTCAGTCCTGAAATAATAAACACAGTATAAACACACAAAGACACAAACACGATCACAAGTCCAGAGTGAGTGCTAACGTGCACGTGGTGAAATACAATTTATTAGTGAACAGTAGTGTAGTGCTGTCCGGATTGGTGCTGGCCTTTAGCGATAGCTCCCGGTACGTGTTAGCTGTCTAACAAGAACAAACGTTTACAATTAGTACGACAAAACAAACAAACACAAAACACTCACGGTTATATCACAGTCCTTCAGCGGTTCTCTCGCAAACATAACAAAGGAGTAGTTCGTTCGGCCACATCCCCTTTTGTACCGTCAGTCACGCCCCCTTGGTTAGCGAGTGCAATCTCTTTTCCTCCAGTCCGCGATTGCCACATCACCTCCCGTCTGGGTCGATGACTTGGTGTACCGCGGCTCCGCCCCCTTTCTAGATGGCTGACTTCCACCTTTCCCTGGAATGAATTGTCAGACCATCCAGCCTGGGGCACACTGTTTTCTTTACACAGCACCCTCACAGGTCGGGAGGAAGATTTACAACCAAGATTAATTCTTTCTCTGTCACAACATTATAAACAGATTAACCTGTTTTGTGATTGTTCAGTGAAATTACTAACAATTTACAAACCCAAAGAAGCACTGGTGTAGCTCTGTGCCCTTTCCCTGCTTGGCTATTTTTTTTTTTAACTGAGCTTCATTGGCCTTTTTGTAAAATGTTTTGATATACAGCAATAATTATTTCTTAACACAAGCTTTGTAATGGGATTACAAGAGATAAGGAAGTGTATTTCTGTCTCAGTAAGATGATGATTTTTCAATTTGTCCCTTGAATTCTATGCATTTTGACTCATGGAACAATGTTACACGTCCCTAACTGAAACGTTTGTCCACTTGACTAAGTTTCTTATACCTAACCTTTCAAATAAAAAGTGACACTTGTCCTTGTTTACGGGACAATCTCAATATTCTACTATCATTTAACACTGCTTGTTAAATAGTACAGCAATTTAAATAATTCCAATGACTGGATTCCTTTTCTACAAATAATGCATGCTGTGACTGGTTGAGATTAATGAACGATTCAGCTGAGTTTATTTTGAGCCGCACTCTATATTGAGGCTAATGCATCCTAACTAATCTAATGTTTGGCTTTTCTGTGTGCAATTCTTAACATGCACAAGGGGAATTCTCTGTGGGATTGGTCTGAATCATATGACAAATGGTTTGGCTATTGGTATTTATCTTTTTAGCTGGGATTATAGGTTCTGTAATGGTTCAGGGGATGCGATTCTCAAGAATTATGGGCCACATGTATCTTCTGGGGTTTCACCACCACTTCCATCCTATTCCTTGCTATTTGTCATGCCATGCATTATGAACACCCAGAGAGACATGCACTTATGCATTTTCTTTACAAGTACAAAAAGAGACAGCAGGAGATATATTGGTGTTTTGGACTGCTGTAAAACATTTTCTTTCTTATTTTTTAAACCAGAACACTACAGTAAAATTAATACTTACAAAATGTCCAGCTAAATATCTTGGGCCATATTCTTGAAATGTTCTTAAGAATTTGTTTTTTTCTTAACTTAAGAAAAAATTTAAGAAGAATTGCTATTCTCCAAAAAAATCCTTAGGAGTTTTCTTAACTTTTTTCTTATCTTTTTTCTTAAGAACAAACTTAAGAAAAATTGGTATTCTTCAAAAAAAAAAATGTTTTTTCTTAAAACTTGTCTTAACTTTAAGATAACTAAACCCTTGTCTTAAAATAAGTAGCTCTTGGGAGGTATGCAGAAGATACATATTACATTTTTTGGATAGTTTAATAAAGAAATGCAAATATATATTTTAATATTTTTACATATTTTATATTCTTGTGAATCTGATGAATTCCCAAATACAGTTATTTTTCATTATGGGTATGTTGGTATTTTAAGATGTAATAACCAGTTACTATAGACCTAAATCATGCTATAACTAACAATGTAATTGTTTTAAGGATTATTTATGATATCCTTAATATCAATTAATGAAAATATGTATGCAATGTGTATTACATATTGATGAGATGTGTATGAATGTTTTATTTAAAATATTGCAACTTTTTGTAGAATGGAGGCCCTGTGGTTGATCATACAGGAAGGCAGAGAAGACAAACGGGAGAGTGAGATGAGAGTCAGCATCACTTCAGGGATTTAAAAAATGCTGCGAAATTACCTCACCTTTTAGTCAGTGATGGACAGGTTGCAGCTAGCGAATCACAACTTCTTTGTTTTGCTTTTACAGACAGTTACAAAAAGGAAAATGCATAATAATAATAATAATAATAATAATAATAATAATAATAATAATAATAAACATCTGTATTACTCCTATTTATGTTTGTAGGGTAGGCAGTGCACGTCCCTGACAAACACCCACGGCAGCCGGTAGTCGGTGCAAGGAGAGCTGAACTTATTAAACTCGGCTTATAACTACAGCCTAAGCATCAATTATACATATGAATTTAAAAGGTTTTCACCCTTAAGAAGACTGATCTATTCGCAGCACTACACTCTAGTCACCGGGGCTATCTCTGTTTTCGGAAGCCGTTGTCGTAAGGACAGATCAGTGAGCAGATTCCCCAAGTAGAAGCACGATTTTCAGTCAGTTAAAAAACAGAGCTCGGTGCTGCTGCTGAGAGTTGGGCCACGATACATTTTTTACAGCTGCATTTCTATGAAGTCGAGTTACAAGAACACGAATCACAGCATCCCCATTCAGTTAAAAAGCCTGTCACTGACAATTATTGATATAGTCATTGTATTGTTGTTTTATTTCTGTTTAGATTTGCCCGAATTGTCAGGTGAAAGTAACAGAATCCTGCGTTCATGTTGATATTTCTGCAAACGAGGACTGATTTGCGTGGTTTATTTATTTATTTTAGTAATACGCTATGTAATACGTATACGGGTATAAATAAATAAATACATACATTAATTACAATGTAAAGTGTGATGTGTTTAGCTAAATCATAATACATGTATTTTAAAAGCAGTTCACCAGCCTCCATATTACTCAGGATTTCTCTTCTTTCTTAAAACAATATTTAAGAAGTTTTGGAAGATTGTAAGAAAAATTGAAGAATTGAACTTAAGAATAATCTTAGGAAGATCTTAACTATTTTCTTATGAACTTTCTTAAGTTTTGTCTTAAGAAGACTTTTAAGAACACAACCCCTTGTTTTCACTATAATAAAATGACCAGGAAAATGATTAGCACAGGCAATAATGTAAGTAACAATGTAGTTTCCCCCTGTGGCGGAGAGTCCCGCCCCTATATATATATTTGTATTATTATTTGTATTTTTGTTTGCGGCGCAGGTCAGAGCGCCACGTATTTGTTATTATTTTGTATTTATATTTTAAAAACTTCGTGAAGATGCGTGGCTGATCAGCTACTGAATATTTAACTAGCTGACAGTCACACATCCTTACTAAACTTGTGCAGACTGTGGCCGAGGGGTAATAAGATAATTAACAGCTAGTTAACCCCTCGGCCAGAATATAAGAACGTGCAGCTGTCCGTGCTCAGGGGAGAGTGTACAGAGGAGAGTACGGGGAGCAGAGAGAGCGAGGAGAGAGAAAACAGATTAAAAACAATTGCTATATTTAAATATACTTGTTTCTGTTTATTTGTTTGGCCAAAGCGCCTTTTTGTTTTGTTTGTTTAAATCTTTTATTTTTTTTTTATTATTTAATAAAACGCAGAGCACCGTTGCGTGACGTCACCTCACACGCCACTCAACAGCTGCTCAACCACACCCCATTTTAATAATAATAAAAATAAAATTGTACATATTTCAATTTGGCTGAAGCCCAGTAAAGTTATTTTTCTGAATGTTGTGTAATATCCAGTGCGACATTACAGATGCGTGTTGAGATGAGATGAGGTTAAAAGCTCTATAACCACATATGCAGATACAGTGCCTTGCATAAGTATTCACCCCCCTTGGACTTTTCCACATTTTGTAGTGTTACAACCTGGAATTAAAATGGATTTAATTAGGATTTTCTGTCACTGATCTACACAAAATAGTCCATACTGTCGAAGTGGGGAAAAAAAATCTACATATTTTTCAAAACTATTTACAAATAAAAAACTGAAAAGTCTTGATTGCATAAGTATTCACCCCCTTTGCTGTGACACCCCTAAATAAGCTCTGATGCAACCAATTGCCTTCAGAAGTCACATAATTAGTTAAATAGAGTCCACCTGTGTGCAGTTAAAGTGTCATATGATTTCAGATTAAATACACCTGTTTCTGGAAGGCCCCAGAGTTTGTTAGAGAGCATATCTAGGGCAGCAGTGTGGAGTAGTGGTTAGGGCTCTGGACTCTTGACCGGAGGGTTGTGGGTTCAATCCCCAGGGGAGACACTGCTGTTGTACCCTTGAGCAAGGTACTTTACCTAGATTGCTCCAGTAAAAACCCAACTGTATAAATGGGTAATTGTATGTAAAATAATGTGATATCTGTATAATGTGAAATAATGTATAATGTGATATCTTGTAACAATTGTAAGTCGCCCTGGATAAGGGCGTCTGCTAAGAAATAAATAATAATAATAATAATAATAATAATAATAATAATAATAATATCTAAACAAACAGCATCATGAAGACCAAGGAGCTATCAAAACAAGTCTGGGATAAAGTTCTGGAGAAGCACCAATCAGGGTTGGGTTATAAAATAATATCCCAAACTTTGAACATCCCCCGGAGCACCATTAAATCCATTATTAAAAAATTGAAAGAATATGGCACAATCGCGACTCTGCCTAGAGAAGGCTGTCCACCAAAACTCAGTGACCAGCTAAGGAGGGCATTAGTCAGAGAAGCAACCAAGAGGCCAATGGTAACTCTGAAGGAGCTGGAGAGATCCACAGCTGAGATGGAAGAAACCGTCCATGGGACAAATATAACCCGGACGCTCCACAAACCTGGGCTTTAGGGAAGAGTGGCGAGAAGAAAGCCATTGCTGAAAAAACCCATATCAAATCCTGTTTGGATTTTGCCAAAAGGCATGTGGGAGACACAGCAAACGTGGAAAAAGGTTCTCTGGTTGATGAGACCAAAATTGAACTTTTTGGCCTTAGTGCAAAATGCTATGTGTGGTGCAAAGCCAACACTGCTCATCACCCTGAGAACACCATCCCCACGGTGAAGCATGGTGGTGGCAGCATCATGTTATGGGGATGCTTTTCATTGGCAGGGATTGGGAAACTGGTCAGGATTGAGGGCAAGATGGATGCAGCCAAATACAGGGAAATTCTAGAGGAAAACCTGTTTCAGTCTGCAAGAGACCTGGGACTGGGGCGGAGGTTCACCTTCCAGCAGGACAATGACCCTAAACACACAGCCAAAGCTACACTGGAGTGGTTTAAAAACAAGAACCTGAATGTCTTAGAATGGCCCAGTCAAAGCCCAGACCTCAATCCGATTGAGAATCTGTGGCAAGACTTGAAAATTGCTGTTCACCAACGGTCTCCATCCAACTTGACAGAGCTTGAGCAATTTTGCCAAGAAGAATGGGCAAAAATTGCAGGATCCAGATGTGCAAAGCTGGTAGAGACTTACCCAAAAAGACTCACAGCTGTAATTGCTGCCAAAGGTGCTTCTACCAAGTATTGACTCAGGGGGTTGAATACTTATGCAACCAACAAATGTCTTTTTTTTTGTTTAATTAACTTTTGTGTCACAAAAAAACATATTTTGCACCTTCAAATTGTTAAGTATGTTGTGTAAATCAAATGGTAAAAATCCAAATTAAATCCATTTTAATTCCAGGTTGTAACACTACAAAATGTGGAAAAGTCCAAGGGGGGTGAATACTTATGCAAGGCACTGTAAGACAGCTCTTTTTCATAGTGGTTAAAACGCTTGCTTGCGGTGTGTGCGCGGACTCTGGTTCGCTCCCAGCCTCCACCTGTTAATAATGTCGTTTTACTTATTTGTCCTTAATACCTTATTTCCTGTCATTAACAAACTAGCTGTTTTCCCTAATGACTGACATGCTTTCAGGCAGTAACCGGCTACCTGAAAGTAAGATATGTAAACTGAGAGCCTTCTTTAACCTGGTGAGACCTGCATAGCAAATAGAAGTGCAAGACAGGTAAGGCTTATGAAATCCGTTCATTCACTAGAACAGCTTTCAAGCAGTGCTAAAATCCATTCTCTTACCTCTCATAAAAACAAATAACTCACTCAAAACAATATATTTTGAGAGATTTTGCAAACAGTTTTAATAGGGGTGCATTGTGCACACAAAATGAAAATCACAAGTTAAAACACAGGTGGAAAATCAGTTTTTAAAGGCTTGTTGGGGTCATTTTCTGGTCCAATCTGTGCTTGCTTTTTTATTAATTGCCTGCCTCTCTGGCAGGTGTATTTTAAGACTTAGCTGTCTGATACATTGCTTTACATTCTGCCATGTAGTGGGACGCTTTATTGAGCAAAGCAAAGACAATCATAAATCACATAGGCTTGTTAATCCAACTACCACCCTGTGCAAAAAATATTTTAGGTTAATGTCAAAACTTTTTATTTAAAAAAAAAAAAGTGTAAAGTGTTTCCCTGTTAATGTCGTATGGGTGTAATTCACAAAGATACTTCAGAATAAAAAGTATAATAATTAGATTTTTTTAGGCAAGGGTATCAATAATGCATTATATAGTACATTTAAAAGTCAGTGGGTCCACAGTAATCAATACCCTTATTTAGTTATGTAACTCCATTTTATATTGTGGTGTTATCCTCTGACATATTTCTTTGGAAAATAACTACCCAATATATTTCTGTAGCCGCACCATAAAAGCATATTAGAGATAAGAGCATTGTTTCTCTTTAAATCAATTACATGCTGTTAGGTTCGCTGACTTTTTTAGTAGAGTACTGTTACATCATATTTGTGATGCACTAATGGGACAAACTCACTTAAAACCTCTAATGTGCAATATGGGACTCAAATACCCTGTGCGGATGAGATGTAGACCTTAATTCCATTAAACTGTTAGCTGGGAAAATATTATCTCTGTAAGTGAATTCTTTAGAAAAAGCTAAAAAACAAAAAAAGGGTCACTTTAGCAAGCAATGTTATCGGCCTGCACAATAAAGTGCATTTGTTATGCAGAGGGAAGTCTTGAACAGAAAAACACCTGCTTCTCTGGAAATAGTTACTGCAAGGAGCTAGGGAGAGGAGGCCAGTTAATTAACTAAGAAACTACATTTTTAGTAATTTGCTAGTGTTTTCTATCCTAAAATGTGTATAGTTTAATGGTTTACTTTAGTATTGTGAGAACAAGTAAGACAATATGAAATTGTAATTAAATATTTTCAATAAATTATTTGAACAACATTTTATTGTTGTTTTTTTCTTACTCACACAAAGTCCTCACAGGAAATGAGCCCAGAAGAGACAGGTGAACTAGTAACTTTTCTATAACTGTAACGCTTGTTTCTATAACAGCATCGTTGCCAGGAGGGTGCCTCTGGAGAATAATGATACATCTTGGAGCGATTTCATAATGATTTCAAGAACAATAATTCATTTACATTGGCAGAGCCCCATTTAGTGCTTGTGGGAAATGTCAAGAATAGTTTACTTTTCTTTTATATGTTACCAAAGCAAGTAAACAAGGGCCTATTATATCCCTTCTAGGTAACAAAAACATACCCACTAGAGTCCCCAGAACACTAGATTTGTACATTGTATTTAAATGTCAGTTGAATTACACAGGAGCTGTTGACTCCACAGCTCCTGCAGCAAACAAAGCTCAACATGCCATTCAGCAAAATCCAGCCGTTAGCCATAAAGTTTATGAGCACTTTGTTAAGGATAATGCTGTTGAAATTGTATGTTTCTATGACTAGTCTATGGTGGTTCTATGGCAAAAGAAGACGGCTAGACCTCTATGTGCTACCATTAAACTGTTGAAGCAACAGCTTTGCAGTACAATAAAACAGCGGTTCAATTAACGTCAGCCGGTAATATTATTGTTGAAATTGTGTTTTCCAACATCATGACACACAGAAACACATGCTGCATCATGCCACTCTTCCATCTGCATCATGAAACTCTTCTGTAAAACTCATCTAGTTGTTCTTCAAGATATTTAATGTTGCTAGTTGAAAATCCATGCTCTTAAATACACATGACATTTACATGTATTGTACTTTTTGTCACACAAACATCTGTCAAGGAAAGAAACGAAAAACGTGTGAGCTTGCTTAGCAATGAACAGCAGCACAACCAATGACTGATGCAAGAAAGAATAGTCATAATCACTGTTATCTCAAGGTACAAGTCTTAGTTTCTGGTGTTTAAAACTACAACAGATTTAGGTATTCTGCACTGAGCTGGGGTGTGATACTGGGCAACAGTTCTTTCACTATTGGTCACCAGAGTGCCTGTTGACCTTTTTTGTGGGCATTAGCACAAACTATTTTTGTTCATGTGACCCTGCAATAGTCAATCGTGTTATGAATTGCAAGGGTTTGGATCATTTATTGTCATTTTACCCACTCAGACCCCTTGCTTACTGAATATCTTGGTGAAATCCACCCCATATAAAATAACTTAGATTTTACATATATAGATATGGTTATAAAATTGGCCTGGTTTTATAGTATTTTTCATATAACAGTTGTATGTGTTAGTATATGTAACATACAGTACTCTACATGTATGTTTTTTTTATAACCTGAATACATGTGTTTTTCATAGGGGTGGGCAACGATATGAAAATTGTATATCGATATCGTGCACCCATTTCGATAATATCGAAGTCTTCCAAAACACAGAAAAATATAATAACACAATTGTCATATCAAACCTATATTCATATATAGACGTTAACAGATATTTACATATGAAAATCAATAACTTACTTTAACTTAGTGGTGCTTTGCTTCACAATATCCATGGAGAAAAGCAAGGTCTTGTTATATTGTTTTACTATTCCATCATCAGCCACCTCAAAAACAAAATATTTCTATACTTCACTGCACACAGACTTTATTTCTATACTTCACTGCACACAGACTTCATGGGGTGTTCATTTTTTTATCCAATCCGGAAGTAATTGAATTTTCAGCGGCTCTGAGTATAAATGCTGATTCATAACACCTCTAAAAGTATTAAGCATGGTGTCATGCCGAATTTTGCAATATTTTGAGATGGGTTTTGATGTTTTAAAAATGCATCTCATTTATAATACTGAAAGTTCACATTTTAAAAATACATTCATATTTTTTTTTAATCCCACGATATATATCGATATCATATCACTAGTTTTTTTTAAATAATCTAAATACATGTTTTTATAATCTAAATATATGCCCTTCATTTGGTGAATGTTTTATACAAATTACTAGATATTTTCATATATTATCCATTATCCAAGTAAAATAATGGATGGTCCAGTAGTTAAAGAAAAGGACCTCAGCCACTGACTCATTGTGTGATCCTGAGCAAGTCACTTAACCTCCTTGTGCTCTGTCTTTCAGGTGAGATGGAATTGTAAGTGACTCTGCAGCTGATGCATAGTTCAATCTGTAAGTCGCCTTGGAAAAGGTTTCTGCTAAATAAACAAATAATGGATAATATATCTTTTCATGTAAATGTGTTCAAACTGGACATTTAATAAAATATTGGTATACTGCGTCAGGAATGAGTCAGGAAAGCGCTGGTTGCTCAATTTTATTAAATACAAAACAATAAATAAACAAACGGCACGAGGGCCAAAATAAAAGTTTCAAACAAAACACAATAATCACCTTTGTTCACAAAGAAATGTTTATATTGTTCAGGCTGGGCAGAGCCTTCACTGGACTTTCAAAACACAGAACACTCAAAGTCAAACACACCCTAACCTCCTTCCCAAACACCTCCAACAAATAAAGGATTTCTCCCCTTTATATACATGTGGCCATTCTCCAATTAGCACCCAATTATCTAATTAGGGAATGGCCACATTCCACCTGTGATTGTTCTGGCAGGGATGCAGTTAACCCTATCCCTGCCATTTACACATGCAGGGCTTACACCCTGCCACAATACATTCAGATTCATGAAACAATAACAATCCAAACTATAGTAACTGTTCAGACCAGCACTGGAGAATGCATACCCCAGACATCTGAGAGAGTGTACTACCATTGTTATTGGGGTGTAGAATGGGTTTTTGTTTGTTTGTTGCCAAATGTGCCTCAGAAAGTTATGTGCAGCATTTTTTTTAAAGGATTACTATTGTGTAACAATTGCCATGGGTATTTACTTGATGCAGGCTGTGCTCAAGATAGGGCTGCTTGTGTATAGTATCTGATCAAAATATTAAACATACAAAAAGCCAGGTTTTAACATGCGGGGGGAATGCCAGTTTTAGATATGAGTGAGGAAAGATGAGTAGAAAACCAGTTTATTGTTATAAAAGAATTGTTAGAGTTGATAAAGTTGATAAAGTGAGGATTGGGTGGGTTAGAGGGGTAACAACAAGAAAGATATTGGGATAAAGAGTAATACGTGCAAAGAGGTGAGCTGAGTTTGCACAGCTGAACAAATTGCCCTTGTTGTAGCTGATCTGTTTTTGAAATGCGAAGAAAAACTGAGGGGTTGTAGTAGCTGGATCAAGAGCGAGTGAAGCTTACACTGCAGGGGCAGAGCGAAACTGACAATTTTGGATTTCTGTTGTGACTTTTTAAATAGGCTCTGCCGATTTGCAGTATGAAACAAATAAAGCAGCCCGATCACTCCCTGCTTCAATGAGCAATCCTTTTTCAGGAGTTTGTCGATGGGCCAATCCTTGTAATAAAGTTGCACATTTAAAGCGTTTAGAGTGGTGAAGAGGAATGGCAGCGGGCACCACTGGATAAGCAGAGGTTGAAGCAGCAACGTTGTCGTAGGCTTGATGGAAATCTTCAGCAGCATTATCAGATGGAGAAGCAGGATGGGTGGATTTCTTTTGGAGTTTTTTCGGTGGATTATTTGTTGCAGACAGGCAGCCAGAAAGAGAGAAAAAATCTTCATCTGAATCAGAGGAAAATGAAAGCTGCCTCAGGTGAGTAGTCATTTTTTTATAAGCTTGAAAAACGACTTTTCTGTTTTAAGATTGGGTCTGCAAGTCTGCGTGGTAACCGCAAACTGAAAAGCAAGACTAGAATTAGGAAGCTGGCTACAGTTTAAATAGAGTGACTGACAGGTCATTAAAGGAGGACTGACAGATATTTTAGCGGGATGAGACAAGAGATGAGTCCCGGCTCCAGCCCCCCGAAATACACAAAGGTTTTATAAATGTGTCCAGTATTTTTGTGTACTCAATTATATCAGGACGTTTCGGACTACAAGTCCTTCTTCAGCTGGATAGAAAAAGCAGTGCTGTAAACAAGCTGTTGTTATAAACAAGATGTCTTTCAAAAGAAAAGTTCTGGAGGATGATGACATGAAGACTTCAGAACAGAATGGTAATTCCAAGAGGTACTTGCACCAGTAATGGAATAATATACTGCATCGGTTTTGTGAAGTCTAAAAACTGTACATTGGAAAAACAAAACCGCATTTAGCTGATGGCTTCGTGGAACATCTCCTGTTGCCATTTTAACACAAATGACCACACTGCAAAATACATCACAATTTGAGGGATTAATCACTGCTATTGGGACAAATGCAGCTAGGAAGCAAAAATAAAACAAATTCATTTTCAAATGAGACACTTTGGAACCTCTTGGAATTACCATTCTATTCTGAAGTCATCATGTCGTCATCCTCCGGAGCTTTTCTTTTGAAAGACAGCTTGTTTACAGCACTGCTTTTTCCATCCAGCTGAAGAAGGGCTTGTACTCGAAAATGTTCTGATATAATTGAGTTTATTAGCAATTATTCACAGTTTTGTGTACCTACATTATCTTTTTTTTTTTTTTTTGCACCTTTTGGTACACAGCGGTTTATCTTTTTCATATTATATATTATATTTAAAAACATACTAAGAATATATGTACATCAATATATGGACATGTGATGCATATATATATATATATATAACATGGTTACATATATATAAAATGGTTACATTGCATATATGTATAATATATTGAATATATGTGTTCTTTCCATACTACCCTAAATACAAAAAATACTAAAAGAAAGTAAATTAATCCAATGAAAACATTTAGACTAGAAGCTGTTTTCAAAGTCTTCAGTTTGTACCAATGCAGATTGATTGGGTGGGACATTTTCAAATTCTCACAGTCAATTACTGGTTTTGAACCAAGAACGCCAAACACTCAACAAACAACAGCGATTCAATAATCCAATTTTACCAAGCTTGAAGATGGTTTGCTCTGACATAACCCTATCAAATGAAATGTTCATTCCAGAGTCTGTAGTGTTTCAAAGCTCTAGAGGCTGCTGTATTCCTTGGAAGGATATACTTTGAAATCTGTGACCTGAATTTTAACAGTCCGTTTTATAACTGAAAAATGAGCAACAGATCTGTACCTTTAATCCCAGGCTCCTGATACTGAGAGCCTTTAAGCAGCCTTCAGACCAGCATGCATGCCTCTGCATTGCTGATTTCATGGATTGGATTCCTCAGACCTCACGCAATACCTGATTTCAGACCTGACTAGCACTCTGCTGAGTTCCAGAGGTTCACTGTTTTGAGCTCCAGAGATACTTTCAGCTGCATGTCTTGAATTCCAATGTTACCACTTCTTGGTCCCTTGCATGCCTTTATTACATCAATGTTTACCACAGAGTGTATTTCATTGTTTTATTTGGCCAAGGATACCCTGATGTGTATTTTAATTAAGTGACATATCATTAAGGGGTATTTTATACTACCTGTGCTTTCTTACTGTTTCATCTCTTGCCTGTTCGCTGTCATTCTCTGTTGTTAGCTCTGCTCAAATCATTATCATGCTTACTAAAGCATCTCTTTATTCAACTACTGAGCAGTTTGAGAAATGACTGACCACTAGGACTGCACAGCTATAGAGATTTTCCATTTACTTACTCATAGTTGCTACAGTTGCATGAATTATACACACCCTGGTTGTCATTTCTATATACCCCTCAGTATAAGATAGGGATTTTACCTACAAGTGGAAGCCAAAAATGTTTTGTTTTATGTGAGCACCAACATCTTCTTTTAATATTTATCACATCTCATAATACTAAACAACATACTAAAGATATCTCATAATACTAAACAACATACTAAAGATATCTCATAATACTAAACAACATACTAAAGATGACATTCACATCAGAATCAGCAACATTGCACAAGTGGCCCTACACAGGTTTCTTTAGACCCCGGTCCTGTAGCTTGACAAGCTAAAAGAAGCTTGCTAATAAATATCAAAACCGTTTCGTTTCCCCAGGAGTGATATTTTAACCCATAGGCACGTGCCCTCATAGTGTTGGGTTTAGAGTAAACAATGAGGTCAATGTTGTCGTACTATTGTTGTGTACTAACTAATAATTGAAACCCACGTTTGTTTAATAATAAACATTGAGGTACATTATGTCCCTGAATGACTGTAAAAAAATGAAGAAACACATTTAGATTTCAGTATATCATTGACTCCATTGGTCCGGGGCTGGTCAATTTCACATACTTGGCGGATCAATATTTATTTATTTATTTTGATGCCTAAGGATGCAGGAAGTGGGAGTGCTGACGGTGCAGCTGAACTCACAACTGTTCTCTTGTTAAAGTATACTATGAGCAGTGTATGGTTGAGCTGCACTGCCTGTAATATTGTCATGAATCAGCAGTTTCAACCAATTAGCATTGCCATGTGAGGGCGGGTGCTTATTGTTTCAACCTATCAGCAGAAAGCATTGCCCTGCTATAGAGAGTGTTTACTTTCTGAAAGTCTCAAGCAGCTGGTTTCACTGTGATAACTGAGCTCAGCAATGTCTGATGACAAAACGTGAAAAACATTCTACTTGGGTTTGTACTTAATACATGCTCAGTTAGTAAATATTCTATATTTTATGCTGAAACACCTGCCCAATGTTGTGGGTTTACTTTTATAAAAACAGTAATTTGAAAAAAAATGAACAATAAAAATTATGTTTCCCAGAGCTTCTTAGCAAGAAAAATGTTCACTTTGCCTCGCTTGCTTCTTTACCTTTGCCGCCCCCACTTTTAAACAAAGTTAGGCGCCCCTGTTTTGACCCCTTGACTGACATTAATTAATACACATAATACAACTGTACCACATTCAGTGGTTGCTTTATGATTAAATCCATTTCTGTTGTTATAATGCAGATGGCAAGTCAGCCGCATGAATTAATAATGTAAATATAAAATCATAATGTCAATGTAAATTATTAAATTCTGTTATTATAAACAGTTCAGTGGTCAACAATATGCTCTCTAAAACACTTAATTAAATGTTCAGCCTACCGGATGAAATGCAGCATAACAAATCATTTAGAGTCAGGGTGCACCTTTCAATTAGATATGGGAAGAACATTGCTATTGCAGATGCCTACAATCTGCAGTAATCCACTGCAGTGCACTAATGCATCATCACTGGGCAATACATTGTCCCATGTCACTTAGGTTGCTATTGATAGGGATGGTATGCTAGGGTCTCTGTCAACACTGTGCACATTCTTATAGGTTTTCTTGTTTGGAGAGTTTGTGAAGCTTATAACCTTTTCAATGCCTTTTTCGATTTACATACAGCTTCATAATGGTGGGGGAGTGTAACAGGCACTGCTAGAGAGATTTATGCCAAACCGTCCCCAGAATCCTGCCAAACCCCACCCGCTAATAATAGTTCTTTAAGCGTAATCATTCGTGAGCACACACAGCTGTGATCTGTGACACCCCTCTAGTTAAAATAGATCAAATATTATGGCTGTCAAACCATTAAAAAATGTAATCTTGAGATTAAGGGGCTGATGTAAGGACAGGCGTTGTGCAAACAAGTGCGGCGGCAAAATACAAATGATTTTGCCCTGCGGCCTATGTAAGCTTAAAAGCAATGGAAATTACTCAACACACACAAATAATGAGCTGCAATCATGATAATGAGGGTCTCAATGAGCGCCGCCTGTGCAGCGGGCTATTTAGCTGCTGCACTTACAGCCCAGAGGTGAGGTGAGTTAGGAGTACAGAGAGCAGTAGGCACTGTATGAGATTTGTGGAGCACAAAAATCAAACCAAACAAAAAAAATATGTGTCAGAGGAAGGGCAGAAAAGTCCTCTTGTTGCACAGAAAAGAAAATAAACTTTTTCTGAGGAGGAGCAGAGTCCTTACGGCGACATGAAATTGAGTTATTTGGAAAAGCCTCCGCTAACATCAGTTATGCTACCAAAGACATATGGTCCTCTATAGTGAAGAAAGTCATTGCTGTCGGTGTTATCAGGAGGACAGTCAACCAGGTGATGAAAAGGTGAATTTCAGCTATTAGGTCTAGGATGACCTGTGGAGTGAGGCGATAACGCCTTACCACCGCATCCTCCAGCATCCCCAACAAAGTGACCCTGGGATTGAATATGCGGGGTCTTCTTCATCTTGCCCTTCTCCTCCGAACGTGTTCCTGTCTGTCCTCAACATTGTGTGCTAATTTGATAGCGGGTGCAGAATGACAAGTGAAAACATACGCCGTATTTTTAGTGGCCACTAAAGTCCCACTTTACGCCAGCCAAACGCGGTTTGAAAGTGCAAAACAATGATTTTGGCCGTAATATGGGTGTTTTGCAGCCGTAAATCACTTTGCACGTATCCTTACAACAGCCCCTAAAAATCTTAATCTTAGTTTATCACGTATTCAATAGCATAACTGCATCCATCTTAATCAAATCTGTTATCGTAATAACAACCTAACATCATAAAAAAAAACTTGCTGACTACATGTACTTCTGTACTACTGGGACTCAGCCTAACAGTAGACAGAAGCACGCACCTGCTGTACGACTGAACTTCAGAACATTTTCAAACTGCCCATTCACAATGCTTTCACTTAAAGTATGTGTTCTTTA
Organism: Acipenser ruthenus; assembly: GCF_902713425.1. Classification (NCBI taxonomy): domain Eukaryota; kingdom Metazoa; phylum Chordata; class Actinopteri; order Acipenseriformes; family Acipenseridae; genus Acipenser; species Acipenser ruthenus. Next base: position 2,215,798 of record NC_081219.1, read on the forward strand.
TTCTTTGTTGTCCAGTGTTCGTCATTTAGATTCATTATTGTGTAGAAAAGTAAGGAATGGCACTACAGGAAGTGAGTTACGGTTTAGAAGATCAAGACTCAAGAAAAAAAAACTGATTACTCTGTTAAAAAAAAATAATTAAAAAAATGAATGTGTTAATTGCGATTTGACAACCCTACTCCCACTGTTTTTTATTTTTATTTTCTGTAAGGGAGCATTTGCAATGCCTGAAGGCCAGGCTGTGCAGTAAAACGTGAATCTGATTATACATTCAATGAAAAATAAAATAAATCAATATACAGTCACAGACAAAAGAGTTTGGTCAGTTAATAAAAATTAGAAAAAAAAATTCTATCATTTCTAATTGCTCTATTGAAATATATAAATTAGAGATTCAGCTTCATAATAAAATAACAAAGTATTACATAGCATGTATAAAATGAAAAATAACATGCAAAAACTAATTTCATATGGCCAATCAACATGTCTCATATGAAACCCATTTGTTGCTAATTATTGACAATTATCATGATTGAAAACCAACACCTGATGATAATTATGGAATAAATAAATACATAATCATCAAGTGCTGAAAAATAAATTGGAAATTTGTGGTTTAAAAAAGCAAACTTAACGATCAGCAACAATCTCAACAATCTCAAAATGGCAGTAATACAACAAAACGAAAAAGGAGAAACTACCAGAAAAGCACTGTGTGGGCTATTATTGACAAACACAGGAGAACAGGAACTACTGCAACTAGCTCCAGGTGTGGAAGACCAAGAAAGATTTCTGCAAGAATTGTTTGAGCAGCACGGCAAAATCCTCGGAATACTACAAAAGATTTGACACAAGAATTGAGAGAAGATGGTCACAAGTGAACTATTCAAAGATACTTTAACAAGATACATGGGCAAAAAGCAAGGTGCAAACCTTTGTTTAAAACTATACACAAAAGAAAGCGATTTGAGTTTTACATTGAATACTTGAAGAAGGCTGATGATTTCTTCAACCAAATTTTATGGTCAGATGAATCCAAAATATAACTTTTTTCCCCAAGAAAGCAACAGTATGTTTGGAAGAAGAGAGGAGAAGAATTTAAAGAAAAGTTAATCATGGCCAGTGTTAAATATGGAGGTTGTGTGATGGTATGGGCTTGTTTTTCTTCCTCAGGCACTGGCAACCTTTGCATTGTAGAAGGATCAACGAATGCTGCGAAATATCAAGAAATGTTGCACTCTCATTTGTTACCCAATGCTAGACACATTGGACAGTTTGTATTCCAGCAGGATAATGACCCTAAGAATTCTGCTAAGTCTACAAAGGAATTTCTGAAAAAAGGGATGATTACAGGTATGGATTTGCCATCTGAGTCCCAAGACTTGTTGTGGATTGACTTGAAGGTTGCTGTTGCAAAAAGGAAACCAAAGTCAATTGCAGAACTCAAAGCTGTGTGTGTTGAAGAATGGACAAAATACAAAAAATACTGCAAGCTGTAAAGGAAGCAAAGGGTGGGCACACAAAATACTAATGTAAGTTTTTGAATGTTATTTTTCATTTTATGCATGTTATGTAATACTTTGTTGTTTTATTATAAAACTGAATCTCTACTTTAATTTATATAGTTCAATAAAATAGTTAGAAATTATAGAAATCACTTACTTTGTGGTTTTTCTATTTATTTGAACTGCCCAAACACTTTTGTCTGCGGCTGTATAACACAGATGCATTTCTCCATTATTCCACTTTTCCATGACCTTTAGTGATAATAGGGTCGGATCGTGTTCTATCCCTCAGAGCGGGTTTACCTCTTTAATTTCCACAGCTCTTTCAGAATTTTTCTCCTTGTGGAATCCTTATTTGGCCTCCTGTCAGAGAAGTAATTTATCAGTAATTGAATTCGCATCCCAATAATTCCTCTTGCTGGGGAACTGTAGTCTTTCTCAATTCCATTAATTTCCAGGTCAGTCTGAAACCTTCAATCCCTTAGACAAAGGGTTCTCAAACTTTTTTTGTTGGCCCCCCCTTTGGAAATGCTTCAGGCTGCAATGACCCTCCCACCCCGCAGTGTGAAATTACTACATACTACATAGGAACGCTAAATGAAGCAGGGACTTGTAGTCATTATGCCTGCAGTCAACGGTACTGGAGCCTTTATAAAAGTGAGGGGGGGGTCACAGGTGAGGGGGTTTGGGGGGTAGCAACAGGTTTCACAAATAAATAAAAAATAATATTTTTAGCTGATATAAAATACACTTTTATTTCGACCAAACATCTGAACTGTAAAATAAATAACCAGATTACAAAATGAAACCATGGCATAGGTGGAAGTGTTTAAATCAACAACAAGTCTGTAATGTGTGTCACTTGTGTGTTTCGACTTCAAGATGGTAGTTCTGTGTGAATTAAGATTTCATTTTGCCATCAGAAACGGAGCAAAGCATCGAAAATTTGCATGTAGTATCAGTACCGTCTACTTTAGACTTCTGATTGGTAAATAATATGTAACGTCTGTTTCTTTAAGTTCCAATTTCAAAGTCTCTTCTTCAGGGGTATGTAGACATTTAAGAAACACGTGTTACTGTCTGAAAAATGTACCTTTCGCAGACAACAGGATGCAGTTCTGGGAGCTGGAAGTACTTGCAAACAAATGGAGTTCGCCAATGATTTAAATCAGACTGCCTTGTTACATTGTTTCAAAGGCAAGTCAACTTTGTCAATAATACTTTGTCTCATTAAGAACAATCTTCACAACATATTACATTTTTTTTCATTTTAAAAGACAAGAATTGTCTTTGGTTAAAGTCTCCTTCCTCTGAAGATATCCAGGTCCCTGGTGGCCATGTCTACAGGGGTTGGATAAAAAACAAGACATGTTCTCTATCTCACTCTCAATAGGGCAGCGACACCGAGGGCAATATTTGCACGTGACAAGGTGTTTAAATTGTTCTGGAGAGTACGTGACCATTTTGCAAAGATTACCACTCTATTCCTTTAGGGTATTTGGGGGTGTAAACTGCAGCAAAAGCCTGTTCTCCAGAATGGTCCACACATTATCACTTTGGCGACTGTTACTAAAGTGAATCTACTATTAACCCTCGCTCATTGTGACTGAAACTGACTTGTAACAGGGAGATGCAGTGTTTACATAGAGTACATTTACACAAGTGTGTGCTACAAGATAATGTTGTTGATATATTTCTACTATGTAGCTTTCTTTAGTTATGTGTGTGTGTTTTGAGATTATTGGATAAGTAAAATATCCAGTATATCACTGAACAAAGCAATGGATTGAGCCAGGAGGAGAAGAGCAACCTTTATATAGCTTTTTTCATGAATATCAAAAAGGCAGAAATGAAAAGATTAAAGTAAGCATATGTATCAAGGTTTATGGCACTAACACACTTATTAAAGCTATGGGGAAATTGGATTTGTGCAAGTAAAAGAATAACTTACACTGTACGCTTAATATGAAAATGAAACAGATGATGCTAAAGTCATTTAATAAATTAATTAAGGGAAAGGGAATTTGAAATGAGGTTGGCGAGAGAGCTGCTCATTGACCTTGGATTGCAAAGAGGGAAGGAATTCATTAAAACAGAGAAACTGCTGCAGGGGCAGATGAGTAACCCATTCGGGTGAGATGATAGAGCCCCAAAGCAAAGGGCTGACTGGCAGACAGTTCCCTTTCAATTCGAAGACGACCACCAACCAGTACTTTTGGGATATGCCTGTCACAGGTCAGGTATTTACTGAGCATTTTATGTCAGAGCTGCCGATAAGCCCCTCCTTGGAGTGACGTCCTCGGTCCCGCCTACCGAGGGAATAAGTATTCACCTCATGGAGCTCACTTCCTCTTTTGCATTGAACCCGCGAAGGCGACCAATGCGATCTCGCAAGGTTTGCTGGTCATCTTCTCTTTCAGGGAACTAGGGTTACATCTGTAACCTAACGTTCCCTTTCAATTCAAAGATGACCACCAACCAATACTTTTAGGAAAAGTATACCAAAGCTGTCGCGAGGGAGCTTGAGCAGAGACAGCTGACGAGGGACGACTTGACAGTGCCAAACCACAGTTAGCGGTGCGAGCGTGCAACCTCAAGGACCCTTGTGCCTAGTGAGGGTATAGAGGGATCTACCACATTAAGCCGATAGAACCTGGTAAATGTATGCAGAGTAGCCCAGCTAGCCTCAGTACAAATATCAGTCAATGAGGCACCGGAGGGGCCTATCGGCAGCTCTGACATAAAATGCTCAGTAAATACCTGCTCCTCATCGCATCCTATGGTTTCTCATTACATTTCTGTGCTGATGATGCTCAGATTTTCCTCTCCTTCCCCCCCTCTGACCCCACCATCCGCTCCCGTATCTCTACCTGTCTGCCTGCTATCTCCTTCTGGATGCATTAGCATCACCTCAAGCTCAGCCTCTCTAAATCTGACCTTTTCTTCCTCTCCTCATCTTCCCCCTCCTCTGATCTCTCAGTCTCCATTCCTCTGGAATCTACCATGTTCTCTCCTTCCTCCTCAGCCAAGAACCTCAGAGTAACCCTGGACCCCTGCCTCTCCTACTCCAAGCACATCTCCACTCTAGTACGCACCTGCCGGTTCTTCCTGAGCAACATACGAAGAATCCAACCCTTCCTCATCAACTACTCCACGCAACTTCTCATCCAGGCCCTGGTACTCTCCCGCCTAGACTACTGCAACTCCCTCCTGGCCGGCCTCCCTGCGTCTGCCACCTGTCCGCTCCAGCTCACCCAGAACTCCCCTGCTCGCCTGGTGTTCTCTCTGCCTCCCTTCTCCCATGCAACTCCACTGCTCCGCTCACTCCGCTGGCTGTACCTCCTCTATGCTCCCCTGCCTCCAGAGCCTGCTCCTTCTCCACCCTCGCCCCGCAGTGGTGGAACAACCTTCCTACTGATGTCAGGACTGCCCAGTCCCTGACCGCCTACCAGGCACTCTGCCTTTAATGCACTTTAACTTGCACTTATCTGCTCCCTATTTTACTGTATTTACTGTATTTAATCCTGCACTTAACCCAATCTGTAGTATTTTGTATTGCACTTGTATCTAACCCTGATGGAACTATCAACACTGTTATCTGCTCTTGAACTGCCCCGACATCAAATCATACTGTGTTTTGTATTTGCTCTTATTAGGACTGAAGTCATTGTATTTTGTATCTTGCTCTTAATTGTACTGTAATTCTTGATATGGATTTTTTGTATACAACTGTGAGTCGCCCTGGGTAAGTGTGTGTGCTAATAAATAAATAATAATAATAATATCCCACAAGTATTGGTTGGTGGTAGTCTTCTCTTCAGGGAACCAGGGTTACAACTGTAACCTAACAATATGAAGGGGTAACTGAGTTTAATAAATACAATGAAAAGCAGTAAAGTCTGCAAGTGCTGCTTTTTTATCTGTCTGAATGTCTGTATGTCCCACGTTGTTATATAGATCTAGAAAACCCTTATTCCTTGTTGATGAAACATGACAAGGGCATTCTATAGAAGTGGTTTACTGATAGCATCAGAATATAAGTCTGTCAGTATGTCACATTACGTTTTTACATATACCTAGAGAAGCACTTATATAATTGTGATTAAATGTGTCTTGGACATACTTTAACAGAAGGTATAGAGAGAATCAGTATATGGGGGTCAATGATGGCTTCCGTCTGCCTCTCTGTATGTCAGGGGATGTAGGTCTACGTGATCTATTTCTTCATGTTACTGTAATACTGAGTTTACAGCTGTAGCACTGGTGGATGAAAGTCACTGACATGCTTATTAACATGAATAACTTTATCACTGGTCACTGTTGTTTTAGAAGGTTTTACACATTATATTTATTCAAGCTTTGGGAGTTTTCTCCTTTAACAAGATGAAGTGTGCTGTAGTTGGAAGAGACAAGTAACCAGCATAAAATGAGTAGGGGTGGTGCCCTGTCAGCAAGCAGGTCTCTTAGACACAGTGCAATCGCAGATCTGAGCTCATATTCATTATAAAGTCCATTAAATGATCATGGAGTTAATTGGAAATGTAAGGTTCTGGCTCCCCTCTGTAACTTCGTACAGATGAGGGGCGTTCTGCCAAGATCTCGAGGTGATATTGATTGACATAGCTGTTTGAATCATGCTTCAACTTATGTGCCATTGGATTGCATAAGGCAGCCAATAAATCAGTCTTGTTCTTGCATTTTCTTTTAGTTTTTAATTAATACTCATTTTAAATGTAAGGCAGGTTCACACCCTTGTAAAAGCATAGCAAAGTGAAGAGGTTGTGTCTGTTATTTATGAGTGTACATAAACATGGTACTCCATGATGGTTCGGGGAGTGTTCTTTTTATACCATGGATGTGTATTTTTGTATTTATTTATTCATTACGTTTCAGATTAATTTGGCATTTGGACTTGTCTGATGCTCGGAGGAGGTGGAGTAATAGGCTTGACATCATGGAGAGAATTCTAGCAAAAACCAGCAGTCTGTCCTGACCAAAACTAGAAGTGTGGTTTTCAACTGATCCTGTTGCCATTTCATTGTAAAGTCAATCAGCTGTTGTGTACACTGCTAAGTCAATCCTATCTGTGTAACCTGTGTTTTTAATAAGTTCAGAGACCCAGTGAGAGCACATTATACACGTGTTCCAGTTGTTGCCATGGGGGTATCATTTCATTTCTCATGCTTCTTCCTGTGTGTGTGTTTCCTCTGACAGGTCCGGGCAGACCTGTGTAAGCTATTCTGTGGCTCCTCTGGCTAGTGCCATCACCCGTATCATGAGAAGGTCATGCCATTCAAATCCAGCTCTGAGATATAGTGAGCTTCTTATTGCCAAATTTCCCTTGACAGGGAGTCTTCAGAGTTATTTTTCTGCCCATATGGAATCATATAGAATGCATAAGACATTCATACAACAATATTTACATTATTTTGTCATTTCTGGAAGGTTATTAACATGCACGCTATATAATTTAGTTAAATCTTTCTGAATAGTAACTATATATTTAAATAAAATATATAGTCGCAGACAAATGTATTTGGTCAGTTAAAAAAAAAGAAATAAACCACAAAGAAAGTGATTTCTGTAGTTTCTAATTGTTCTGTTGAAAGGTATCAATTAAAGTAGAGATTCAGTTTTATAATAAAACAACAAATTATTACATAACATGTGTAAAATGAAAAATAACAAGCAAAAACTAATTTCTTACTTTGACAAAAGCATTTGGGCAATCAACATATTTCATATGAAACCCATTTGTTGCTAATTATTAACAATTATCATGATTGAAAACCAACACCTGATGAAAATTATATTTAAATTCCTTTTTTATATAAATAAATACAAGTAGCTTTCGAGTTAAGGTGGGAGAGTTAAGCAGTAACTATAAAATTATGGGTAATCAGGATATGCAAATTTCAGCATTACAAATCAGCGTGAAAGTCAGCAAAAAGCTTCTACATTCAGAGTTTTAAAAGTGAGAGTACAGCAACTGCATACGCGGATTTGATTTCATCATTAATTTCCATTTTTTAATAACTACGCGCAAATAAATATCGTGGCTCACGTGAATAGAAAAACCTGCCTAGAATTAGTTGCTCTGTGTATTAATGAGTCAGACAATTGCTTGCATCATCAATGATGAAGGTTCAGATAACAAAGACGTGGAGTTCGGCGGTCTCAGATCAGATGATACAGACCACAGTCTGATTGATTACACTTTTCTGTTGTTATGCTATAATACACACACACACTCACACATATATAGACACTGTAAGAGTTTGTAACTTTTGTATTGAACATTTTAATGCTATTGTGCTACTTTGGATGTTAAGTTAATTTATTATTTCATGTTGTGTTTTCACAGTGGGCACTCCAATTTCTTACTTACAAAGATTATGTAGAGCCATTTATTTTAGCTGACCAAAAATTTAACTTGTTTATATATTTTTTTAAATTTAGCGACGATCGTATTTTCTCCAGTCACATTACAAGATGCAAAACAATTTACCTCCATCTGCATGTAAAGTTTCTTTGGAAAATGTCTTGACACGACCCTTAGCCGAAATATACTTTGCTTTTTTTTGCTTTGTTGTCCATTTTTGGTATTTTACCTCCAATGCTGAAAACTAGATTTTAGCAACCTAAATCAAAATAGCAATGCAACCCTGACTTTGTTCCACCTCCTGCAGGTCACAGAAAAGCCAGTACAGATGCACTGATAGATAAGCTGATTAAAACGTTGTTGTCAGTAAACAAGAAAGTTAACCGCTTTGGAGTTTTTTTAAAAATGTTATTTGTCTAAGGACGTTTTTTTTTTTCCAAAGTGCAGTGCACACAGGACGGCGTAAATATAAAACCCATATTTTGCGTCGCTTGCGGTGTGCAGTAGTTCATTTAAATTAGGTTTCTTTTCTTTTTCTCTCCGTAGTGAATTTTGCCGTGACCCCTCAATTTCCCGATTTCCGCGAAATCCTGAATTAGGTAGACCCCTAAATATTAACCTGAATCAGGTGGGGGTACGCGGTAGACTAAATTATTTGAAAGGAGGTACAGGGCCTAAAAAGTTTGAAAACCACTGGCCTAGTCAAAGTCCTGATCTAAATCCGATTGAGAATCTTTGGTACGAGTTGAAGAAGGCTGTGCACAAGAGAAGTCCTCGGAATTTGAATGAACTGGAACAATTTTGCATTGAAGAATGGTCAGAAATCACTTAAGAATCATGCCAAAAGCTCATTGACAAATATCCTGATTGTTTAACCCTTTCCGGAGGTCCGACATCGTAATTTTCCCTTTCCGGTCCAATGTTGGACCCTGTCCGACATCATCAAAAAGACGCAAAAAACAGGTCTCTATTCGTTTTTTTTCTGGAAAAAGCTGAGAAAACCATTCAATGGCCGAGTGAGACCAATAGGAACTGAGTGAAGCCGGAAAAAAAGGGAGCGTATCTCATGAATACTGATAGACCCGACACCACATAGATAACACGGACATACACAAACAAGATAGCTGTTTCCGCATCCAGCGCTCAAAGAATATCACAGACATTTGCAGAGTTTTTTTTAGATGTTATAGTAATAAAATAACGACTTGGATCGCATTATTGAGGAGTTTGGTGATAAAACGAGTGATCAGGAGATGATTTATCGGTATGTACTACTATTACGAGGTATGTAAAAAATATAGCGAACAAGGGGTGGTGCGGAGCTGGAGATGCAGTACTGAGTGTCCTGTTGATATGCAGTGTCTTTTAAACCTGTTTTACTGTGAAAGAAAAATACTTTTAAACAGCGCGTCTAAAATAAACTGCGCATGTGAAAATAAACTGGACCTGACGCGCCTGACATGCACTGAATAAATGGACCGCAACGGATTAAGAGGTTATTATTGCTAAAGGTGCCTCAACTAGCTATTAACTTCATTTTACTTTTCAGGGTATGAATACATTTGAATTAGCATTTTTGGAGTTTTTCAGAAAATTGTTGAAATAAATAATTGTAGACATCTATTTCTTGTAACTTTTTTTTTCTGCTACAAAAGATTTTGACCTATAATTATTGTTTTTGAGAAATGTCTTTGTATTGTAGCATTTCGTACAAGAGGCAGAAAACGGAGAGCCGCTATCCATTCTTTATTTTGGACACTCGCTCAGCACCCACACAGAGTCCACAGCTCTGCCAGCTTCACAGGATACAACACAGGACACAGGAACATTTACTCAGAGTGGCAACCAACAACACATAATGTCGGGCACAGCCCCTTCTTATATTAGCTCCGCCACTTCTGCAGATCAGGGTACCGGAGCTCACACACATCCCATTGGTCCTCAGCTGCACACTTGGACCAATGGGCACAGACAAACTACAACCAACGGGGACAGACAGATAACCGCCAATCACAGGGGAGACACAGAATGCACACAAGCATGTTAGGACTATACAGACACAGAGGTAAACAAAGCAGCGGCAGGAAATACAGAGCGAGGGAACACAATTACAGCGGGAATTGCAGTATGAGAATTACAGTAGAAACAATGTGAATTACTGTACAAAAAATACAAATGTACAGATCATTACATTATATATATATATATATATATATATATATATATATATATATATATATATATATATATATATAATGAAAAAGAAAGTACTTGATAAACTAAAAACTCACTGTTTTAATAATTAGTCATACCGTTTCAGCTTCCTCCTTCTTAAGATAGCATGACTTGTTTAAATTTAAAAGTTGCACAGTGACTTGCAGATCAATATTCTCAGAACATTGACGTAGACAGTTCTGAGGTTGAGCTCCGATCATGGGGAAATAAAGTGTTAAGTTTGTGAATCCAGTGCAGATAGTACTATAATGTAATACTTTTAGCATAGGGTATCTCTTAATATAATAAGAGACGTCATCTTCTGCAGTTTGGGCAAGGGGGCTGTTCAAACTGTGTGAAATTAATTCAGTTAGAAGAGACATAATACACTAAACATATGAACAGATTATACATTGAAACAACTATTAAACATAAAAAGATGTGCTGTTTTTTTTTAATTATTTATAAATATTTGTATAACATTTTTAAATAACATACATGCTATCTTATAATACATACATATTCTCATATGTATAACTTTAACATTCATACATGTATAACTCTAAACCCACACACATACCTTCAGTGATAATTATTACATAACAGGAACAGTATGATAACACACGTTACAACATTTTTGAAAAGTAACTGCAGTAAGCCGACAGTAATGCATACTGTCATTCTGACAAATCCGTAACTGTTGATTTCTAATAAATGATTTATACATCCTAAATGATATGGATGTGCAGTAATACCCCCAAACCTCCAGAAAATACCATTATATTAAGGACGAAGACATCTGTTACAGTAATAAAAGTGCAGTTCTTTTATATGTAAGGTTTACTTTATTATATATAATTGAATTCAGGCAGTGAATTTGATTACACATGTGATTAAAGCTGTGTGATTTATATACTGTGCCTGATCCTCGGGGGGTGCTGAACTGGAGATGCCCATAACCCTTTCATAGGAGCTGTACTAGCAGTACTAAGTATGTGCCAGAGTAAAATAAAATAGTATAAATAAACGGCAGTGTTTCTTGCCTTTGCTGAAGCCCGGAGTACCCTCAGGAATGTGGGTGGAGAGGATTTCCGTTCTCTAACAGCTACAGAAACAAACCTCTTGAAGTTTCACATCAGTGGAGTGAATGCATGCTCCACACAGGCAGGTTTCATGATGCAGGTAAGATCAGAGCGGAGTCTAAAGAAAACAGCAGCTTTACAAATGAAATAAAGAGATCCTGAGCTGTGACAGGATACAGTATAACACATACAAGGAAAGTAAAGAGATCCTGAGCTGTGACAGGATACAGTATAACACATACAAGGAAAGTAAAGAGTTCCTGAGCTGTGAGGATACAGTATAACACATACAAGGAAAGTAAAGAGTTCCTGAGCTGTGAGGATACAGTATAACACATACAAGGAAAGTAAAGAGTTCCTGAGCTGTGAGGATACAGTATAACACATACAAGGAAAGTAAAGAGATCCTGAGCTGTGAGGATACAGTATAACACATACAAGGAAAGTAAAGAGATCCTGAGCTGTGACAGGATACAGTATAACACATACAAGGAAAGTAAAGAGATCCTGAGCTGTGAGGATACAGTATAACACATACAAGGAAAGTAAAGAGTTCCTGAACTGTGACAGGATACAGTATAACACATACAAGGAAAGTAAAGAGATACTGAGCTGTGAGGATACAGTATAACACTTACAAGGAAAGTAAAGAGATACTGAGCTGTGAGGATACAGTATAACACATACAAGGAAAGTAAAGAGATCCTGAGCTGTGACAGGATACAGTATAACACATACAAGGAAAGTAAAGAGTTCCTGAGCTGTGACAGGATACAGTATAACACATACAAGGAAAGTAAAGAGATCCTGAGCTGTGACAGGATACAGTATAACACATACAAGGAAAGTAAAGAGTTCCTGAGCTGTTAGGATACAGTATAACACATACAAGGAAAGTAAAGAGATCCTGAGCTGTGACAGGATACAGTATAACACTTACAAGGAAAGTAAAGAGATCCTGAGCTGTGAGGATACAGTATAACACATACAAGGAAAGTAAAGAGATCCTGAGCTGTGACAGGATACAGTATAACACATACAAGGAAAGTAAAGAGATCCTGAGCTGTGAGGATACAGTATAACACATACAAGGAAAGTAAAGAGTTCCTGAACTGTGACAGGATACAGTATAACACATACAAGGAAAGTAAAGAGATACTGAGCTGTGAGGATACAGTATAACACTTACAAGGAAAGTAAAGAGATACTGAGCTGTGAGGATACAGTATAACACATACAAGGAAAGTAAAGAGATCCTGAGCTGTGACAGGATACAGTATAACACATACAAGGAAAGTAAAGAGTTCCTGAGCTGTGACAGGATACAGTATAACACATACAAGGAAAGTAAAGAGATCCTGAGCTGTGACAGGATACAGTATAACACATACAAGGAAAGTAAAGAGTTCCTGAGCTGTTAGGATACAGTATAACACATACAAGGAAAGTAAAGAGATCCTGAGCTGTGACAGGATACAGTATAACACTTACAAGGAAAGTAAAGAGTTCCTGAGCTGTGACAGGATACAGTATAACACTTACAAGGAAAGTAAAGAGATCCTGAGCTGTGAGGATACAGTATAACACATACAAGGAAAGTAAAGAGTTCCTGAGCTGTGACAAGATACAGTATAACACTTACAAGGAAAGTAAAGAGATCCTGAGCTGTGACAGGATACAGTATAACACATACAAGGAAAGTAAAGAGTTCCTGAGCTGTGACAGGATACAGTATAACACATACAAGGAAAGTAAAGAGATACTGAGCTGTGAGGATACAGTATAACACATACAAGGAAAGTAAAGAGTTCCTGAACTGTGACAGGATACAGTATAACACATACAAGGAAAGTAAAGAGATACTGAGCTGTGAGGATACAGTATAACACTTACAAGGAAAGTAAAGAGATACTGAGCTGTGAGGATACAGTATAACACATACAAGGAAAGTAAAGAGATCCTGAGCTGTGACAGGATACAGTATAACACATACAAGGAAAGTAAAGAGTTCCTGAGCTGTGACAGGATACAGTATAACACATACAAGGAAAGTAAAGAGATCCTGAGCTGTGACAGGATACAGTATAACACATACAAGGAAAGTAAAGAGTTCCTGAGCTGTTAGGATACAGTATAACACATACAAGGAAAGTAAAGAGATCCTGAGCTGTGACAGGATACAGTATAACACTTACAAGGAAAGTAAAGAGTTCCTGAGCTGTGACAGGATACAGTATAACACTTACAAGGAAAGTAAAGAGATCCTGAGCTGTGAGGATACAGTATAACACATACAAGGAAAGTAAAGAGTTCCTGAGCTGTGACAGGATACAGTATAACACTTACAAGGAAAGTAAAGAGATCCTGAGCTGTGACAGGATACAGTATAACACTTACAAGGAAAGTAAAGAGTTCCTGAGCTGTGACAGGATACAGTATAACACATACAAGGAAAGTAAAGAGTTCCTGAGCTGTGAGGATACAGTATAACACATACAAGGAAAGTAAAGAGATCCTGAGCTGTGACAGGATACAGTATAACACATACAAGGAAAGTAAAGAGTTCCTGAGCTGTGACAGGATACAGTATAACACATACAAGGAAAGTAAAGAGATCCTGAGCTGTGAGGATACAGTATAACACATACAAGGAAAGTAAAGAGATCCTGAGCTGTGACAGGATACAGTATAACACATACAAGGAAAGTAAAGAGTTCCTGAGCTGTGACAGGATACAGTATAACACATACAAGGAAAGTAAAGAGTTCCTGAGCTGTGACAGGATACAGTATAACACATACAAGGAAAGTAAAGAGATCCTGAGCTGTGAGGATACAGTATAACACATACAAGGAAAGTAAAGAGATCTTGAGCTGTGACAGGATACAGTATAACACTTACAAGGAAAGTAAAGAGATACTGAGCTGTGAGGATACAGTATAACACATACAAGGAAAGTAAAGAGATACTGAGCTGTGAGGATACAGTATAACACATACAAGGAAAGTAAAGAGATCCTGAGCTGTGACAGGATACAGTATAACACTTACAAGGAAAGTAAAGAGTTCCTGAGCTGTGACAGGATACAGTATAACACTTACAAGGAAAGTAAAGAGATACTGAGCTGTGAGGATACAGTATAACACATACAAGGAAAGTAAAGAGTTCCTGAGCTGTGAGGATACAGTATAACACATACAAGGAAAGTAAAGAGATCCTGAGCTGTGAGGATACAGTATAACACATACAAGGAAAGTAAAGAGATCCTGAGCTGTGACAGGATACAGTATAACACATACAAGGAAAGTAAAGAGATACTGAGCTGTGAGGATACAGTATAACACATACAAGGAAAGTAAAGAGATACTGAGCTGTGACAGCATACAGAAAGGCTGTATTCTTCTTCAGCTTCCACTCCATGAAGAAAGACAGAAACAGTACTAACACGTGTTATACAGTATGTAGTGCACACATGTTATATGTAGTGCACATGTGTGTGTAAATTGTCTGTTCCACACATTGTTATTTGTTTTCTGAATAACTCTTATATATAAAAGATGTATTTCCCTGTCCAATAGCTTGGTTGGTAGGTGTTTCCAAGAATGCACCATTTACTGTTGTATCATGGGAAGCGGTTTAAGCATTATCATGCTTGTATTCAGGATACTTTGCTATGTATTTTTTGGCGACCAAATAAAACCAGTTCCATGCTGGCTCAGCCAGCTTTTAGTGTTCCACTGGCACTGGAGTATAATACACACACTGTAGCATAAACACAAACGTCTTGGAGCAAACCATTTACAGTTCTCAATTCCACAGCAATGTAATTAGGAAAGAAAGGTTATCAGTACTGTATAGTATGAGTACTCCTGCTTATTTAAAAAAAGAAAATTATACAGTAAATAATAATTTTAAAAAATAATTCCAACAGCTGGTATTATTATTATTTTTTATTATTTGTTTATTTAGCAGACGCCTTTATCCAAGGCGACTTACAGAGACTAGGGTGTGTGAACTATGCATCAGCTGCAAAGTCACTTACAATTACAATTAGGGCAGCAGTGTGGAGTAGTGGTTAGGGCTCTGGACTCCTGACCGGAGGGTCGTAGGTTCAATCCCCAGTGGGGACAATGGTGCTGTATCCTTGAGCAAGGTACTTTACTTAGATTGCTCCAGTAAAAACCCAACTGTATAAATGGGTAATTGTATGTAAAAAGAATGTGATATCTTGTAATAATTGTAAGTCGCCCTGGATAAGGGCGTCTGCTAAGAAATGTAATAATAATAATAATAATAATACATCTCACCCGAAAGACAGAGCACAAGGAGGTTAAGTGACTTGCTCAGGGTCACACAATGACTCAGTGGCTGAGGTAGGATTTGAACTGGGGACCTCCTGGTTACAAGCCCCTTTCTTTAACCACTGGACCACACAGCCTCCTAGAGGTACTATTAGATCCTAGTACCTCATGGGCAAGTTCCCTATCCATACAGCAAGCAAGCAGATTTCACGTTTTTATCAGCAACAGTGTTGTACTGTCATTAGTGTGCGTATCATGTGCCTGGCTGCCAATGAAAATGTATTGACAGTGGTATGGCAGGTGTTTTAAATGATTTGCCATATATTATTAAATAGTTACAAAATGATACATTCCTAAACATTTTCTTGGAAAATTCCCTTCTCTTATATTGCCTTGTTTGCAAGATGATAGATGTGCTGCTCTAATTCCTGAAAGGTCCTACAATGATTTGGTGAATTGACTGAAGGAAGAGACTAGAGAGATGTAATTTTAAAGGCTAATATTAATCAAGCATTAGGGTTGTATTTTTCCAGCTGCAGATGGCTCAGGCAAACCTAGTTCCAAATAGATTTCCTATGTGTGAACAGATGACAGCAATTACTATAGAAGATTTGGGGAGAGCGTATTTATCTGACAAGCAATCCATTCTTTCTCTTAACTGGTCAGATACTGCCCAGACATTCTGTATGCGTTCCTGATATTACCAAATCTCTCCTCTACACATACTGTACAAGTCAGCTGAAAATCAGAGCAACTGCTGGAGACCAGCTAAGAGCTGGTATTTACTGACAAGGTTAACAGCAAATGGATTCATTTAGGAATGCAGATAAAAACATTACAGTACAGCTTATTGTTTCATGGACCAGCAGATAAACCAGTCAACAAACAGCTCTGACCCGCATACTGAGCAAATTTACAGTGGTGGGCAGTTTCTTATAGGCCGAAAGGCAAGATCCTGGGCTCCACCTACCCTATCATTCCCTTAAATCAATACTCTAATGTTTGCTGTAGCGTCACTTATTGAACAGCAATAGTGCAAACAAAATGTAAAAAGAATCAGCTTAGCTCACATTTACTCTGTGCAAACTTGCTTGATTATAATGCAGCAAGTGTTTTATTACATGTAACCTCTGCCTTCTACATGAATGCACTTATTATCGTGTCTTATGGTTGCATCCCAATATAAATGTACATAACAGCATCAACCATTTCACTGAGACTAAAAACTTCCCTTCCTTAAATTGTTGTAATTTCTTTCATCTTAAGCAGGCGCAATTACATATGAATTGCTGCCTTTACTACTTCCCTGTTTTTTAATCTAACAAAATGAAATTAATCCTTGCTCTAATTGGTACAGCTGTGCGTTTTCACCTTTAGGTCAAGTGCTAAAAATCCCCTTGTTTCCTCAGGGGGTTTAGCTGACTGAACTAGGAAGAACCATCATTACCCTTTAATGAGCGAGGCCATTAAAGGAGTGCTGTACCAGGAAAATCCGATGACTATAATTACTACAATAACTGTATGATCCCACGACGTGCTGTAGAAATTACCCTTCAGTAGCCTGCACTGGATTGTGGGTAGGTTTTAGCTTTACCGCTGTGTCTTGGCTGCTCAAGAGCTCACAGAGGAGAACAAAGTTTATTTCATGAACTTGTAGCAAGGTTACATGCATCTTCACAGTCCAGACAATTCCACCAATTGTTTATTGCATCTCAGTATTGACTGTCATTGATTTAAAACAGCAGGTTTACTTCCTTTGGTACTGGATGAAACTGAAAGCCTATTTATTTTATCTTATTGTTCATATACACTTGCAATATATTAATTTTGTATTTTTCGCTGAATCAGTTAAGCATTTGCAGGTTAGCAACAAATGGGGCTGATGTTACATTGAAACCCCTGCTTTGGTCAGTGCTGGTGTGCATAGTAAACTGCTGTGACACATTTCAAAAAACAAACAAAAATATATATATATATATATATATATATATATATATATATATATATATATATATATATATATATATGGGACAGTATTCTGTATTGTAGCCCCTATAGTACTGTAGCCTTATAGACCAGTCACGCTGGCCCGTGGTCAGAGGAGGAATCCTCGCACAGCGGGAGGAGGGGAAGGAGATGATAAATGAACCCCTGTCATTTGCTTTGTTTTATTGGGTTTGTTCAGGTTTTTACTTGCATGTCAGCACATGTGACGGTAGGTTAAGAGACCAAAAGCCTTTGGGAGCTGGGCTGTGACATTAGCCATTAAGAGGGTGGGGACTGGAGGGCAGAAATAGCCAAGCAGAGAAGTGAATGGAGCAATCTGTGAAGAGCATCAATGTTGGAGGCATGCAGGCTGTAGTAGCTCTGTGCTGGAGCTCTGTTAGGCTCTGGTGAAAGGACTCTAGTAGTCTGTCCTGCGTAGCTCATTGCTGTGTACCTAAAACAAGAAAACAGGACTAACAACCCCTAGTGTGTCCTTCCATTATTATCACAGGACAGTATAATACACTAGCGCATTATTCTTTTGATAGGGTAGTAAACAAGAGGACTGCTTTATACAGGCATCTATTCCAAAGCTACCAGGCATGCACTTAATACAAAACATTAACGTTATATGGAAAACATTACAGCATCCATTCTAAGTGGGAAGATTAAAAGGTAATACACCTCTTTATATGCAATCATGTACAAGTGTAATCTGTGTACCCTCCCATTCTGTAAATACCTTGCCCCAGAGACACAAAACCATTGATAAAGTCTGAAAATTGCAAATTACTTATAATAGATCTAATGGGGTTCTTTATAGCCTGAAATTAGATGCGATTGCAATATCTCGATTTATAGAAAAGGGCAAACTATTAAATGTTTCAAATTAGATATTCCATTAACATATAGTGCCCAGGGGCTTTGGATTATTTTATTAAAATGTATTTAAAACCCAATTTCCCTCTACCAACACAGACACCTAAAACTGCTTCTTCATGCTGCTTAAGATAAGGGTTTTTTCTCTCTCAGTTAACTGACTCTCTCCGGTTTCCCTGCAAGAACATTTTAACATAAAAATAAAAATGCATTTGTCCAGGACAAATATATGGTAACGTATTCATACAGGGAACATGGTAATCCTCTCTCTAAGTAATACAAAGCAGCAACAGAATTTCAAAATACATTTCCTCTTCAGCAGTTTAAACAATTGGGCACATTTATGATGAGTAACTGCACAGGAAATGCAATGTGCTTATCTGTACCTGATTGATACAGTCCAGTGTTAATAAGGTCAACAGCTACAGGGCCCATCACAGGGAAATCAATAATTTCAACTATTGTTTCTATTATCAAGATGTACAAGACTCATGGTACTGTCACAACACTCCCTCGGTCTGGAAGTGTTAGTTCCAATACATGGTAAAATGGAGCATACCAAAAGATATTGGCCAATCATCTGAAACCCTCCGCTACAAAACTTGGTTTAAAGTGCAATTGGACGTTCCAACATGACAGGAATGGTCAAAAATCACTAAAAAATCATGCCAAAAGCTCATTGAGAAATATCCTAATCGTTTAAAATATGTTATTATTGCTAAAGGTGCCTCAACTAGCTATTAATTTCATTTTCCTTGTCAGGGTATGAATACTTTTGAATTAGCATTTTTGGAGTTTTGCAAAAAAAAATTGCTGAAATAAATAATTGTAACATCTATTTCTTGTAACTTTTTTTTTCCTCATCCACAAAAGCAAAACTTTGTTTTCGAGAAATTTCCAGAAATGATCAATTTCCACTGGGTTATATAAATGTTTGTCTACAACTGTATATCACTGGGATTTGATGCAGTTCACAAACATTCATCTGGATGAAAAATCTGCATGCTTTAAGGCAAAACAAAGAGGGCGTGGTGCTGTTCTTCAGAAAGCAATGCCCTTCTGGATTGCAGACTTCCATATGAAATCTGAATACTTTAGAACAAAACAAAGAGGGTGTGGTGCCGTTCTTCAGAAAGCAATGCCCTTCTGGATTGCAGACTTTCATATGAAATCTGAATGCTTTAGAACAAAACAAAGAGGGCGTGGTGCTGTTCTTCAGAAAGCAATGCCCTTCTGGATTGCAGACTTCCATATGAAATCTGAATACTTTAGAACAAAACAAAGAGGGCGTGGTGCCGTTCTTCATGATTTCCATTACACGAGAGTAGATGTTAAAACTTCATGCTGATTTGAACTCGGCTCTCGCCAAGATAAGCACCAACTAAGACGTAGCTTTACAGTAAACTAATGTGATCCATATGTGTCTCCATCCATTTACGTTTCCTTCCATATGATGATGTAGATATCTTTCTGTCTGGTGTTAATGGCTGAAGTGTAATGCTGGCTCCAGGGATCAGCTTATTTTGCCTCCCTGGCGCATCAGCACACACAACGGCTGCAATGCTGGCTCCGGGGATCAACCACAGCGTCTCAGCATGACAACCGTCTGGATTGAGCTAAGTAGGGTACATCTCTGGGGTTTTCAAGTGGGCACCTTCCATCCTCAGTGTTTCGTCGACTAGCCCACGACACCTCAAGAGGGCTCGACGGTGATTCTGGCGTCCCAGCATCACCCCCCTCTGTCCCCCACTCAACTCAGCCCAGCTTACTTACCTGTACATCAGCGTTTCTTTCTTTCTATTGTGCTTGAGATCCCCAGCCAGAATCTTTCCGTCTCAACCACAGCCAGTTGCTGCTCCTCTCTGCTGCTTCAGATAAGTTCTTCACTGTGCGACGCAACTCTTGGCCACTGAATCCGACGTCTCTGAGAAACCGGGTTGTAGAGTGTGCCACAAATCCTCGACAACCCACTTCCACTGGGCAAACCCGAACTCTCCATCCTCGCTGTTCCGCTTCAGTGGCTAGTTGAGCATACCGCAGTTTCTTCCTCTCATACGCCTCATCTACAGCATCCTCCCATGGCACTGTTAACTCTACCAGGTGAACAAGGCGTGCTGATCCAGACCACAAGACAATATCTGGTCGAAGGTTAGTGGTGGCAATCTCAGGTGGAAAAATAAGCCGTTGACCAACATCTGCCAGCATTTTCCAGTCTCTAGCAGCTTCCAGTTGTCCTGGGCGAGGATTGGTTTTAACACCTTTTCTTGGTGGTTGCTCTCCTGGGCGGAGGAATGTTGTCTTTTGTGTGTAATGTTTTGATGGAACAGGTGACAACTTATTGGTCATGTTACGCTTGTCTTCCAATGCTAAGGCCAAACATGGCGCCAAGTAAACCGTCCTTGGTTAAGAGCCACCTTACATCCTGTCAAAATGTGCCTTAATGTTGCAGGTGATGAACACAAAGGACATGAGGGATCCTCTCCTACCCAAAGGGTGTGGTGCCGTTCTTCAGAAAGCAATTCCCTTCTGGATTGCAGACTTCCATACGAAATCTGAATACTTTAGAACAAAACAAAGAGGGCGTGGTGCTGTTCTTCAGAAAGCAATGCCCTTCTGGATTGCAGACTTCCATACGAAATCTGAATACTTTAGAACAAAACAAAGAGGGTGTGGTGCTGTTCTTCAGAAAGCAATGCCCTTCTGGATTGCAGACTTTCATATGAAATCTGAATGCTTTAGAACAAAACAAAGAGGGTGTGGTGCCGTTCTTCAGAAAGCAATGCCCTTCTGGATTGCAGACTTTCATATGAAATTGGAATGTTTTAGGGTAAAACAAAGATTCACAACATTCACAACATGTCGGAAAATCTCTCAAGTTTTTCAAAAATCGAGAGTCCAACTTTGGCAAGCAGTGTTTCGACAGTGGAAAAGTAAGTTCAGATTCGATTACAAAAATATCATATTTAACTGAATAATATGACAATCTTTTGCATTGCAGTACACAATTGTTGAGGGAATTTGTATTGATTGACGGTTCATGCTGTTGTGGTGCCTTGTGTTTGTTACGCTGGACCCTTGCAGCTCATAAATCAGTGGGAATAACAGGCATGTTCAGGTTGCAACCAAAAAAAAAGAAAACAACTTGTTTATTGTTATAATAATGATAATCTTTATTTTCATATAGCACCTTTCATAGTGGACCACCTTCACAAAGCGCTACAAGATACGAGACTAGGGTGTGTGAACTATGCATCAGCTGCAGAGTCCCTTACAAAAACGTCTCACCCAAAAGATGGAGAACAAGGAGGTTGTGATTTGCTGAGGGTCACACAATGAGTCAGTGCTTGAGCTGGGATTTGAACTGGGGACCCCCTGGTTACAAGCCTGTTTCTTTAACCACTGGACCACACAGCCTTATTATTATTATTATTATTATTATTATTATTATTATTATTATTATTATTATTATTATTATTATTATTAAACTGAAATTTCTGCTACAGTAAAACTTCCATAACTGAAACACATATAACTTAGAATTTCATTTCACAGTTTTCTAAGTAGCCCTTTGCAGTGTGAATATGCTGTGTCAATTAATGTGAATTTCATGTACCAAAAAAAAAGATTTACCAAGATTTATTTATTTCAGAGATTTGCAAAAATAAAACGAATGATAGATACCGTTACACTGTGCTTTTCAGTCAAATAGCTACCCCCATATAGCAAGTAATTATCTTGTAAGCAATATTTGAATACTCATAAAATGCACCCTGTGCGTGTGTTCAGTCATTTAATTTTATTACAACTTTAAAAAAGCCAAGGGTCAGTTTAATCTAATTCTTACAACACAATATACAAGTTGAAGTTAACTATAATAATAATAATAATAATAATAATAATAATAATAAGGAGGATGGTGTGTGGTCCAGTGGTTATTATTATTATTATTATTATTATTTACAGCCTGCTGCCAATGCAGTAATCCCTCAGCCCGCTGTTTGTTTGATACGTGCCATAGCTCTGTGTTTTAAAACGACTGCAGAGGACAGTTCCACCACATTCACTCAGCATACATTTTTACATGGGAGAAATCCCCCAGATACACAGTGTGCAACACCTTCACTCCTGGATAATAAAGATCGTTTCCCTTATAAAAGTATACCAGAGTTAAAACATAGCAAAGTGTAATAAAGAATACTCTTCAAAGCAGTTGTGTTCTATTCCTTTTAAGCAGTTGCTTTTTCAATTGCAACTAACTTTTACACTATTATTCCACATTAAACAGATTTAACATTACTGTAATTTGCTACTACGCCACATCTGCTTTGAACAAGCACAGTTTTTCCTTTTTTGCATTCAACACGCCAGTGACCAGTGATATTTAATTGTTAAAAAGATGTATACTTTTTTTGGTAAATGCTGTTTGCATTTATATATTTTTCTGTTCAAATGTAATATTTCTGTATAACTTTAATAGAACATCAACACTACAATAGTTTTTTTGTCATTTTTTTTTTTTTTTTTTTTAAATAATGCCAAGACACAATGGCATGAGCTGTGTTGGTATAATTGTATTGTGATACATTACTTACTAATGTGATATTTCAGACATTCCAAGGAAATCGGACTGCCTTAAAAGCAACTTTCCAAGATAGCCTGCAGATTGCAAAGGAGAAGAAACCGCACACTATATGAGAGGATCATCTCAAGCCTTGTGTTAAAGACATTTGTAAAAGTCTTTTAGGTGAAGAAGCAGCCAAGAAAGTGGATTTGATCCCTGTCTCTAATGATACGATGGCAATGGGGGTGATGATGCTGTAGATATTGACCTCTAGGTTTAAATCTGTCTACTGTCATTGGCATTCTTCAACACTTGTTAATAAAACTAGTAGTATTTTTCATATAAGGATTTTATGTGTTAGTATATAAATATGTGTTATTTTAATCTAAATACATGTTTTTATTATATATATATATATATATATATATATATATATATATATATATATATATATATATATATATATATATACAGTATATATTCATGAAATGTGTTCAAACTGGACATTTAATAAAATAGTAGTATACATTTAGATTCATGAAACAATAACAATCCAAACTGCAGTAACTGTTCAGCCCAGCACTGCAGAATGCATACCCCAGACATCTGAGAGAGTGCACTACCATTGTTATTGGGGTGTAGAATGCCAAATGTGCTGTAGAAAGTCACCCTTATATGTTATTTTTAAGGGATTACTATTACGTAACAATTGCCATGGGTATCTACTTGATGCAGGCTGTGGTCATGCAGCAGGGCTTCTTTTGTATAGTATTTGATCAAAATATTAAACGTACAAAAAGCCAAGTTTTAAACATACCTAAAAAGGGACGAATTAAAAGAATAACCCTGTATTAAATGGCTTAGTTAAACAAGAGGCAATTGAGGCTTATCTCTCCCTGCCATCATTCTTAAGCACAAAGTATTGTAGAAACTGATAGAAAATCTAATATTATTGAAGGGTTGTTCTTGAATAGACTGTTACAGTTAGGAGGTATGGGTGCTACTTTAATTGTATCTTGTGTAACTAGGCTATCTTGTATCTTAGATCATGATCTGTGGGTGTTTGATATACGCAGTGCAGGTTTCATGAACATAGTTTAAAATGCAGCCTTAAGCAAAAAGGGATGTTATGCTATTTACAAAAATGTTTCGAGTGTCTGATAAAAATATGAATTGAAAAGTAGGCGTTGGGTGTGTGTATGTGTAGTTATTTTGTGCAGATTATTATACATTTGATACTTCATCTTTTTTTAATAAAATATCTCCTGATTTTTTGGAATCAGTGCATTTACTCACATCTTGTATATTAATATCTACAACATTTTTGTGTACATTTTTAACTTATTCCTTATTTATTTAATATCTCTCTCCCTCTCTCACTTGCCAATCACATGTCAGTGGGAGACTAGTTAAATCTATTTTTGCTCCTATGATGAAGTTTTAACCAATCACAGGCCAGAATTTTCAACCACTGATTCATATATATATATATATATATATATATATATATATATATATATATATAACACGGCTTGGAAAAATATCAACCTCTGATTGGTTAAACAGCATCACATGACCATGCGTATTCATAGCGTATAGCATGGCTTGCATACTAATGAGCCGCTTCACACTGAACAAACCACTACGCACCGCTACATTCTAAATTCCATGACAAACTGCCATTTTATTTCTTATTAGTTACAAAACCACTGCCAAAAATGAGTGACGTTCCACCTATTTCCTTTAATATATTTGGGGATGAAACTACACATAACTGGTACAACACCAGCTTTCTGTTTGAAGACAGCAGTCCATCTGAAAAAAATAAAGAACATAAAATAAGTGCACCAGTAGACACATAACAGTAGATGAGGAACAGCTAAATGAAATAGAAGAAAAGAAGGATTGAAAAAAACACGACAGCATTGGCTGTTAATGTACAGTACTTAAAGAAAAAAATATGGACATTAAAAACTCATAAGGGAATTTTATGCTAGCGCAAGAAGTTCAACTGGGGACCAGTATTCAGTTACCAATTTTATAATGCTGAGGCAGAGTAATAGATATTTTAACAGTAGAAGTTTTAACATCTCTGCTGACAGTGAGTTTAAAACCAACAAGAATATATTCCTGTCAGTCAGGAAAACTTTTAGAGAAGCAGGTAAAGACAAGGCCACCTGAATTACCAGCCTGGATTTTAAGTGTCTGAGGGAAAGTGAGGCACTGTCCCCTGACATCGTGGTTGGCTTGGTGCGTAAAGTCTGGCTTGATCTTTAACTTAATCTGGCATGACTTGGACGAGAGGGTGTCCGACAACTAACAAAAACATATTTTGAGATCTGAAAGGATGAAAACGGACTTGAATATATGTGCCTCGAATATAACGAGTACCTGACAAACATAACACAAACGCACCTGATACAGATACAGCTTCAGCATCCATGGCAGCTTTTCCCCTTACTTCCTCTGTGTCATTTGAAACTCTGTCCCATCATCAGTGTGTGTTCAGTCCTCTAGTTTCTAGTGAGATGCCACTTTCGATGCAGAAATTCATAATAAACGGACATGTGCAATTTATTTTTAATAAGTGAACAATAAATTAAATTCAATTCAATTTGGGACTATATTACTCTGCAGATGTATACACAATACAAGTTTCTGGTTTTGTCTTAATTTAAAATGTGTTTTAATTATTTTTCATCCCCCAAATGACAGTTAGCCATGTTATAAGCGGTATAAACCACTTTGGACAATGCGGTTCCGATGATGTATACCACTTATGGGGTGGTTAAAGCTTATCAGGAAACCAGGCGTGGTACTGTATATATCATGGGAACTGCACGGCCATCATCATCATCACCATCATCATCATCATCATTACCTTCAGCCTTTTTCAATCCACTGCTGGATGAAGGCCTTCCCAAAATTCTTCCACAAAAGCCTGTCTGCTGCGTCCCTCATCCACGTTTCTCTGGCGTGTTTCCTAATTTCATATTGCCATCTTCCTTTGAGCTCTTCTTCTTGGTCGCTTTATATCTCTTGGGATCCAGTCTAGTATCTCCTTGGTCCAGTGATGGTCTGTTCTTCTTGTTACATGGCACTCCAGACCATTTTTGCCCTTCTGTTGATTTCGCACATTTGGTTCTGAGTTGCCAAAACTAACTGTCCTAAGTATACATAGTTATTGAGTTCTTCAAGCTTGATCCCATTGACTTCAATTGCCTGTGGAGTGGTACGTGACTGAACATGACTGGAGTCTTCTTCAGGTTCATTTTCAAACCCGCTCTTCAGCCCCTTATTTTCCCAATCCAATATTTTGAAAATGTCTGCTAAGGTGGCTGTGAAGAGCTTTGGGGAAATTGTATCTCCTTGACGAACTCATTTTTAAGTCTTGATTTTGTCGCTGTTGTTATGGAGTCTTACTGTGGATGTTGCATTCTTGTATATGGTGCTGATCAAATCTCTGTACGTTTTCTCAATTCCTTGTTTTTTCAAAGAGCTTAATACAGATCTTGTGTCAACAGAGTCAATGGCTTTTTCATAGTTGATGAATCCCAAGCAAAGTGGTAGTTTGCACTCGTTGCTGGTTTGAATCACTTGCCGTACAACTTGAAGATGATCCATTATACTAACTCCACTCCTGAATCCTGCTTGCTCATTTGATTGTACAGAGTCAAATGTATCTTGAAGTCTGTTTGTGAGTATCTTGGTAAACATGTTGTAGATTATAGGAAGTAAGCTAATAGGTTTGTAGCTCTTGAGGTCTATTTTATCTCCTTTCTTATGTAAAAGTATCACTGATGCGTTGTTCCAGTCGTTTGGCACTTTCTTTTGCTTAATACAATCTGTAAAAATATGCAACAGTATTTTTGTCAGTTCTTCACCTCCATCTTTCATGATGTCAATCGTTATGACATCTTCTTCGGGTGCCTTTCCTGTCTTCGTATGTTTGATAGCATGTTTCACTTCTTCCGGTACAGCGTCTGGAACCTCTTCCTCAGGTTGCGTTTTCTCAGTCTCTTTTTGCTTTTTGTTGGTGCATATACTTGGATAACCTGAAGTTCATTCGTCCTTGAAACTTTCAGTCTTGCGGACTTCTCTGATGAGCTGTCAATCTCTACTACATTATTCTTGATTCTCTTGTGGACAATTGATCCAACGCCTCCTGTTCGTCCATCTGTAGTGCCTCGGTAGAAGAGAAGATGTCCACTCTTAAGTTCTAGGAGTCCTTTGTCTTTTCGTCGTACTTTACTTAGTCCTTCAATGTCCTGCTTGACTCTTCCAAGTTCTTCTTTCAACTCTTAAAGTCTTGCTTCACCTGAAAGAGATCTGCAGTTGTACGTGGCCAGGGTCAGTGTTCTGGGGCAGCCTAAAATCATAACCCGGTGATTCTTAGCACCCTCTGCCTTCATGCCTAACCGGCCGCTGCCTTGGTCGGCGGCAATCCAGAGTCCGGGGAATGCGGGCCATGTTTTTGTCTGCGTTTTCATCATGGGGAGGTTGGCCATAACTCACCATGCTGGCCAGGAGGGTTGGTGAGTGCCCCTTCCACTTTGGCTGAGTATGTTACTCAAGCTTTCACAGCATGGTTGAACCTGCCAGAGCCAGGGGACCCTGTTGTCACCCTCCTGCCACTTTGAGGCAGTGGAAGTTAGACTTTAGGAGGGATATATATATATATATATATATATATATATATATATATATATATATAAAATTAGGTGTGGTACATAGAGCTGTTATCTGTATCTGTATTTGTGCCCATGCTATTCTTTATTCGTTTATGAATTTGGATGTTTATTCGTCAAACCGGACGAATGGGTGGGGCAAAATCAGAAGTTGTTTAAAACTCGTTTTTTTACCCTTATTTACACTGTAAAAATGTCCTGAGTGACAAAACAATGCAACAATGCAGTTTTCAATGCAACACACATGCAAACTTCACTTATACTGTGTATAATATATACTGTGCAGTCCAGTCCTGTGCTGTATTTTGTAACAAAGCTCTACTATAAGTAGGGCTCTTCAGTTTTGGGTTTTATTTTTGATGACATAATGTCCCTTTATTGTTTCTGCTATTTTAAAATGAACAATAATGCAAATAGATACACAATATTTTTAAGGCTCGTGGCCTGTACAAATTGTCTTTATGTGCAATAATTTCCACAAATGTATTGTTCCCATGTGCAAACCAGTATATCTGCATGCGTGCAAGCAAAATGTACAATATATACACTTGCAGATCTGTCCAGCTTACTGCACTTTCTACAAAGATCTACTAAAAACAATAGAACTATTTACAGTAACCATTAACAACAAAGTGAATGAACAATAATGTAAAAAGTTTTTTTTTTGTCAAATGATTACATTGCAGAGAAAGCAGCACCAATATCAAACAAAAGACACAATCAAAACTATTTATTATAAAGAGCTACAGTAGTAGAACATTGGAAGAAATTATTAGTTTAACTTATTATTTACAAGCAGACAGCTAGTGAAACATAACAATCAAAACGTAGCGACGATAATGTAAACAATTCTGCAATGAATTTACTGAGACAAGCATAGTCAAAGAGAGAAATGCTGCCTTTTTTAATAAATATAAATAATTGTGATTTTGGAGTGTAAAAAACAGCACTGTCAGCTACACTATGCTAAAGAAATACCACATGGAGTGACTGCAAGATCTAAAAACATGTAGAGACTGCAAGCTCCAAACACATGGAGAGACTGCAAGCTCTAAACACATGGAAAGACTGCAAGCTCTAAACACATGGAGAGACTGCAAGCTCGAAACACATGGAGAGACTGCAAGCTCTAAACACATGGAGAGACTGCAAGCTCCAAACACATGAAGAGACTGCAAGCTCTAAACACATGGAGAGACTGCAAGCTCCAAACACATGGAGAGACTGCAAGCTCTAAACACATGGAAAGACTGCAAGCTCCAAACACATGGAGAGACTGAAAGCTCTAAACACATGGAAGACTGCAAGCTCCAAACACATGGAGAGACTGCAAGCTCTAAACACATGGAGAGACTGCAAGCTCTAAACACATGGAGAGACTGCAAGCTCTAAACACATGGAGAGACTGCAAGCTCTAAACACATGGAGAGACTGCAAGCTCTAAACACATGGAGAGACTGCAAGCTCCAAACACATGGAGAGACTGCAAGCTCCAAACACATGGAGAGACTGCAAGCTCTAAACACATGGAAAGACTGCAAGCTCCAAACACATGGAGAGACTGAAAGCTCTAAACACATGGAAGACTGCAAGCTCCAAACACATGGAGAGACTGCAAGCTCTAAACACATGGAGAGACTGCAAGCTCTAAACACATGGAGAGACTGCAAGCTCTAAACACATGGAGAGACTGCAAGCTCTAAACACATGGAGAGACTGCAAGCTCTAAACACATGGAAAGACTGCAAGCTCCAAACACATGGAGAGACTGCAAGCTCCAAACACATGAAGAGACTGCAAGCTCTAAACACATGGAGTGACTGCAAGATCTAAAAACATGTAGAGACTGCAAGCTCCAAACACATGGAAAGACTGCAAGCTCTAAACACATGGAGAGACTGCAAGCTCCAAACACATGGAGAGACTGCAAGCTCTAAACACATGGAAAGACTGCAAGCTCCAAACACATGGAGAGACTGAAAGCTCTAAACACATGGAGAGACTGCAAGCTCTAAACACATGGAGAGACTGCAAGCTCTAAACACATGGAGAGACTGCAAGCTCTAAACACATGGAGAGACTGCAAGCTCTAAACACATGGAGAGACTGCAAGCTCCAAACACATGGAAAGACTGCAAGCTCCAAACACATGGAGAGACTGCAAGCTCCAAACACATGAAGAGACTGCAAGCTCTAAACACATGGAGAGACTGCAAGCTCCAAACACATGGAGAGACTGCAAGCTCTAAACACATGGAGAGACTGCAAGCTCTAAACACATGGAGAGACTGCAAGCTCTAAACACATGGAGAGACTGCAAGCTCTAAACACATGGAGAGACTGCAAGCTCTAAACACATGGAGTGACTGCACACTCTAAACACATGAAGAGACTGCAAGCTCTAAACACAGTTTTTTAAAATTGAATAAACACTTTTCTAAAATCCCAACCCTCAGTGAGACAGTGTTTTTCCTCTTTCACACAGCCAGCAGTGCAGCTCCTAACTGGAGCCTAGTGCTGCAACCGTGCACGATACACAGAGACAATCGTCTTGCTAAACTGTTTACAAAAATATTCAATTATATTTTCACAATGTTTAAAAAAAAATGTCAACATTCTTACCCTCTCCAAAAAAATATTTTATTTAAATTATGACAACACAAACTTTTTCTTGACACAGTGAAACAAATTTAATCAAATTCCAATGTTACTTTTCCTTCTATAGTCCTCTCGAATCGAATGAACTGAAGCATTGACTCTGTACAGTGACACAGATCAGCTCCACCTTCTTCCCCACACCGATTGGCTGCCAGTGTCACAGACTGCAGAGGGAGGCGTAGTTGAAATGAGAGACACTTCAAACACTTCGTTTGCAACGAATACTGCCTGACACTATTCGGCCATTACTAATATTAGGAGGAAGACCATTATTCATGCATATCCTAATACAAATTAATATTTGGGAACACCCCTAATATATATATCACCCAGCTACCTCCAGACCCTCATCTCTCCCTACACCCCCACTCGACCTCTCCGCTCCTCCTGCACTAGAAGACTGGCTGTACCTCCTCTACGCTCCCCTGCCTCCAGATCCCGCTCGTTCTCCACCCTCGCCCCGCAGTGGTGGAATGACCTTCCTACAGATGTCAGGACTGTCCAGTCCCTGACCACCTTCCGGCGCCTCCTCAAGACTCACCTCTTCAGACAGCACCTGTAGAACTCCTCTTTTTTTCCCTATGGACACTCTTCCTTAAATGCGCTTTACTTGCTCTTATCTGCCCCCTATTTTACTGCATTTTATCCTGTACTTTAGAGTACTGTAATCTGTCAAGTGTTATTTAATCTGTAGTATTTTGTATTTAATTAACTGATGTAACTGTCACTGACACTGTTATCTGCTCCGTTACTAAATCGGATTTTGTCATACTTGTACTTGCTAGAAAGTCATTGTATTTATCTTGCTCTTAATTGTATTATTACTTGTACTGTGATTCTTGAAATGTATGTTTGTTTACGACTGTAAGTCGCCCTGGACAAGGGCGTCTGCTAAGAAATAAATTATATATATATATATATATATATATATATATATATATATATATATATATATATATATATATATTAATCTTTTTTCCAGATTTAACTTAAATCTTGTATTTTTTCCCCAGATTTATAAATGTTGTGAAAATAAATAAATATTTTTTTAAATGTGTACATTCAGATATACTTTATAAATCTAATTACAGGATTTAACATTTAGCTAAATATTGAACTAAATCTTAAACCTCTTAACTAGATTTAACATTTAGCCAAATATTTAACTAAATCTTAAATCTCTTAACAAGATTTAACATTTAGCTAAATATTTAACTGGCCAGCTAAATCTGGAGTTCGTATGCAAATGAGCTCCGTCCGCTTTGTGCTTTCACACGATTTGATTGGCTCTTGTAATGCTAATCTGGAAATATGCAAATTTCAGCATTGGCTGGCCAGTTAAATATTTAGCTAAATGTTAAATCTTGCTAAAAGTAAAGTATTGTCATCTATCTACTCAACTTGCATGAGATCATTAATTTTGTTCCTATTTTGCTTATATTTAAAAACATATGAAGAATATTTGTACTGTGATGCATATATTTAACATAACATGGTAGATTACATATATTTATAATATATTGAAGATACGTGTTCTTTCCGTATGGGTGTTTAATAGGGCAAACGTTTGATTTGTGTAAATATTTATGTACTATATAGTATGTAAACTATACAGTCAAAACCAAAAGTACTTTTGTTTATGTTATTTTTATTTCAAATGTTACTTTTATATTCACTTACGAAAAAGAAAAAAAAACTAATAGACTCTGAATTAATAGACTCTGAATGACAGCAATGACTAATGCTAAAATAATTGCTACATAAGTACAAAATGACCCTATAATTAAACTAGTTTTTGAAAAATATTCAGCAGTTATTATGTCAGATGAGCCCTGTAACTGAATTGTATTTTTAAAACATGTTTAAAGATGCTGCCTGTAGTGTTTAACTCTAGAATACATGTATGAGGAATATGTGAAAAGTTTGCAAGCTGAGAGACCTAGGATCTTCTCCTCAAAGCTCTCTGATTAGCAGTCTGCAGGAGCAATCCTGTCTGGATCAAAAACACCACTAATAATGCAACTGATCTGTTCTTATTTCATAGCTAGGTAAATATTATACTGTACGGGGTCTGCTTGCTATCAGTCCCATGCAGGTATCCTGTTTCAGACACTGTTTGACAGTGATTTAAGGAATGCAGGTGCACATCACTAGGATACAGTCTAGCTCAACAGATTTTAAACAAAGCCCCTAATCCATATTGTCTGCAAATACCATATCTGTTTATCTTCTCCCCTTGGTATGTTTAATCCACTGAAGCTAGCTTCAGTCATCCAATATCAAATATGTATAAAAATCACAATAAATGGCTTCTAGAAACTAGGGTAATTCTGTGACAAATCACCCAACAGGTAACACCTACCATCTCCAATACATATCCCAGTGTCCACAGTGGTAGCTCGAGTTATGTTGCATTTGGTAGTTTTGTAACATTTTCATTGTCAGTTTACAGCCTCGGTACAGCAGCAAAAATGTCACCACCCAGGATTCGCTTCCAATCGGCTTTTAAAACACACAAGCTAGTTGTCATTGATTGGTACTCAATTATAAAGGAGAGGGTAGGGCTGCTTTTCTTCTTTTGAAATCAACACATTAATCAATAGGTGTGTTTTGAATTATTTAATGCCTGCGGACAGATACGTCTCAAAGGTAATTACTCTGAAAATATGAGCATCTGCACACCTCAACAAAGTTGACTGGTGTTAAATCCAACCGCCGGAATTAAATATGTAGAAGGATGAAATGGAGGCATTGAAGATATTGTTCTGTCTGGGAAATATTGGAGGTTAATTTATAAGAAGCAAATATACAAAAATGTAATTGTGAAAGGGCAGAAGCCCTATATGTAAATAGTGTGTGTTTTTTTGTAAATAAAGATTTGTTATTTTGAATATGTTTGGCAGGGATGGGGTTAATTCCAACCTTGCCAAAATCCACATGTGGAATATGGCTGGGTGTTGATTGACTAATTGATGGTATATAAGGGGAACCAAATCCTTTGTTTAGTAGGAGGTATTTGGAAGGGGAATTCAATGAATGCACTTCTTGGAGGGAACCAGCCTCGTCCGCGACGCTGCCCTTTCACAGTGATACATGTCCAGTGATCTTTGAATTGTGTGTAATGCCAGGTTGCAGACTGGACTGCCCCAGTTTGATACTGGAATGAGACAAGATTAGATTAAACAGACTGGTTTCATTGTGCAGGTGGGGCAGCATATTAGTACTTGGGGTGCATCAAGTCATGCTGAGAGGGGGTCTTCACTGTTCAAGAAGTTGTATCCTATTAGTATTATTAGTGTTCACTATACATTACAAGACTGTTATTCCATATTAGGTTCATGTTTTGCTATTATAAATTATATGTTTCCAGAACCCCTCGATTAATGTATTGCCTTATATGCAGTTAGATGTACACTGTTTGTATTATTATTAGTTTTATTATTATTATTATTAACCTATATTTTATAATGGCAGTGTAAAATTACTAAACTTGTTAAGAGTTATGGGCAATCGTTCTAGTGGCAGCTATTTAGCTGTTTTCAGGTCTCCAATAATGTGCCATTTTTATGATTTAGTGTCTTCTTCAATGGTTTTATTGCATACCATTCTATGTAGCCGCTGCTCCACAACAGAAGAAACAACTCATAAAACCAATGGCATTCTATAAAATACTAATGCGCCACACTATATTGCCGATGGCATATACATTTCAAATGCTACTGCAAATGAACTCTCTTCTAAAGTTTTTGACAGCTGTAATCTTTCCCCATTAACAGCACAATCTCAAATCAATCTATCTAGCTTTAGCAAGAGGTGCTACTGTTTCACCAGATCCCTGAGTTTCAAGTATTTTATTAGTGTGTACTGAACTTGGCATTTGGTTATTTTGCTATAATGGTTAACGTCCAATGGCCTGAAATCAATGGATCTGATTAGATTGATAGTGCGGTTACCAGATACAGACCTGTCAAATCTTCCGCATCCAGCGTGAGAAAAGTGCATTCAGAATGGATCTCCAGCACCCTCTCAAACAGAAAAATCCCCTGACCAGCATGAACATTTTAGTTAAATTAGATTATAACTTGTGACAATTCAAATGCCTAGCCAGTCAATATTATCACAGGTGGATCTAGTACTGGAATATAGCAGCAGTGTGGAGTAGTGGTTAGGGCTCTGGACTCTTGACCGGAGGGTTGTGGGTTCAATCCCTAGTGGGGGACACTGCTGCTGTACCCTTGAGCAAAGTACTTTACCTTCATTGCTCCAGTAAAAACCCAACTGTATAAAAGGGTAATTGTATATAAAAAGAATGTGTAAAAAAGAATGTAATTGTATGCACAAATAATGTGATATGTTGTAAGTCGCCCTGGATAAGGGCGTCTGCTAAGAAATAAATAATAATAATTTAATGTTTTAGAGCTGTATCCCGGTATTTGACAAGTCAGGAGCTTCAGAAGGGCAGTAGTTTTAAAAATAAGTTAT
Source organism: Acipenser ruthenus (assembly GCF_902713425.1). Lineage (NCBI taxonomy): Eukaryota > Metazoa > Chordata > Actinopteri > Acipenseriformes > Acipenseridae > Acipenser > Acipenser ruthenus. Next base: position 2,250,536 of record NC_081219.1, read on the forward strand.
TATGCCATGCTTGTGCATTAGGATCAGGGTTAATGCTACAGATATGTCGAGTTCACTATCTGACCCACCAAGGATGGCAGGAGTTTGACAGAAGGACCACAACCTGACTAACATCTTTAACATACTGCAAGTTAGAACTTTAGAAATGAGATTTATAGAAGTACAGACGGAGGCATTACTAAAAAGAAAATTATTCCACTTAGACTAGTCTTAGTGTGCTGCATGTATGGGCATTTCATGTAATGGTATTCGAGTGGCACTGCCATTATCAATCAGTGTGTTTACATGAACATAACAAATTCTGATATTTTTCAGAATATATAGTTTTCCAAAAGGTAATTCTGATATTAAAAGTCATGTAAACAATTTTTTAAGAAAACGTATGAAAAAATACCACCTAGAATATTCCAATAGTACTCCGAAAACTAACAATTTATGTCATGTAAACACACTTTTCAGAAAACCTATTTTGATAGAGTACTGCTCATGTGCAAACATTGACATCATTCCCACACACGTGATTATTAACCCTTTAAGGACTGTGATCATGTAAACACAATCATACTGAAGTGACATTCTGGGCCCGTGATGGGGTAAACACGATAAAAACTGGGCCACCATACTTTGCAGTAGAGCTTGTTAACACATATCATTCGATAGGGGAGGGATTGAACTTCATAGCCTGCTTGTTTCTTTTTCCATGTGACATACACTGAGACAGCATTTAACTGTAAAGAACAGAGACATTTTCAGCAGAACGCAGAAACACAACATTTATAAATATTAAGAAATATATAAGCAGTTAATATTTCATTAACTAAATTTATCAGGTATGTTTCTTTTTTCTTATTACTGATAATACTGACATGAAGAACTAATATTTTATTTATAAATATTTATTTTGAGAAAATAATCGAGAATAGTGTCCATTACTTCTTACAAAGACCCTGAGAATAAACGTGTATTATGTCATTGCAATCACTCAGGTGAAACAATGTCTGGTAATTTGTCCAAAAACATGTTTAAAAATAAATAAATAAATAAATAAATAAATAAATGTTAAAAAAAGTACTTCATAATGTTCCCCAGAGTGTTCTGAAAATTTCATGATGAATTCCATGATGAAAATCTGTCTTGACAATCTCCCCCATGGCAGCTCTGTTAAAAACAAAAAGATTTGTGAAGATTAGTTGTAAGTCAATGTTCAATGATTTGTTTAGCTAAATGAATGAATGTAAGAGATGTAGCTCCCTCAATGAGATCATATAAATACACAATAATCAGTCCCTTGTTTTTCTTGAGAAGACATCTTTGCCCCAGATATTGTGATGTTCTGCAGCTGACAGCAAAAGTGTGGTCTGAAAGGATTGTTTTGCTAATCAAGCAATCAAGTCTAATTATCCTGTAAAGAAGGTGACTCCTTCAACACATTATAACATATAAAGAATTCTCAACTGACAAAACATATCACACGTTTCCTTTTAGTACTACTATACAACAAAACTTTGAAAATGTATCTATCAGCCATCAACACAAGTCATACCTCACCATGCAAGTATACATCTACCTCTCCTTGCAGGTTTACAATATACATATCTCTTGTACTTTCTTGTTTTGAAATTCAGTGGGTTTTACTATTTCCACTGGAAATCTGCCCCATAAATGTTTAAAATACTGTAGGTATGCTTAAATATGTAATCAGATAAAAAAAAAAAAAAACTATGCAAAAGTAATACAATGGACATTTGCAATGGACATTTGGAATTATTTACGGGCCTTTGAGCCACCAATAAAACATAGTCTGCTCGTTTTCCATGTGAGGGGTAAATAAATAAGCCTGAAGCAATTAGATATTCCTGAATTATGGACAAATGTGTAAACACACCAACTATTCTTTAACACCCTCACAAAACAAAAAATGCTTTTCTGATCTGAATATGGAAAGTAGGTTCTTTGCATAGCTATTCTTCACCATAAAATATGTACCAGGATAATCTAACATTACCAATACATTAAAATCACAATACCATAACACTATCACATATGAAGATTACAACCGTTCTGTAGCACGAATAATGTGAGGATCCTGATGAGCTACTTTACTGTGTGATGTAGGGCAGCCGGGGCAAGTTGTTACATTGTTTCTGAATGGGTAAATCAGAATGTGCCCAGCTATTTACAGTAGATACAGACTTCAGTCCTCAAGGTGTGAGCACAGGTGTGTGGTTTGTCTGTACTGGGAGACTGTTGTTATGTTGGATTCCTACATGATTATAACATGCACAATGTTTATATTAGATTTGTACAACGTGTATGTGTTATGTTGTAACAATGTTACAACCAAGCCTATATCATAGAGCACAGGTAGGCAACTCAGGTTTGAGTGCTCTTCCATTCCAATTGAATATGTTTAATTCAATGATACTGTGCTTTAGCAACAGGTCAGGGGTTTAATTGATACAATTTAATAATTAAGAACATGGTTCAAGTAGAGACCGTTTTTGATTGATGCCCCTTAACATAATTTGTAATTTAATGAAAATGAATGGGGAGAATTGATTTCAGATAATCATTTCTGAATTACTTTTTATTAGGAATACATGTATTAAAGACAGGGGGTTGGGGCAGGGGACAAATGGTATTGTAAAAAAAAAACAGAGCTTCAAAGTCCCAGACTAAAAAAAACAGATCTTCAAAGTCCCAGACTAAAACCAATGAGAAATATGAAGTAAAACAGCAGGCTATTGCTCCACAAATATCCTCTCATCTCCCAGGTGAAAATAATCAATACATCGTGGAATTATTACTCTATCCCGGTGTCTGTCCAGGTGCCGACTATGGGGGGGCTCGGGGTCCCCAGCCCCCGCCGGATTTTTAAAAAGGGGGCTCAGCCCCCCCTGGGTATTTTGATAGGATGTTGATGAAGTTGTTGAATGTGGGACACTAGGACCACATGGAGTGCAGGTTGTAGCTCACTTTTTGCAATCACTAATTAAGAAGCTATAAAAATGGAAACGCTAGCCTGTTCATCCGAACAGCTGGGGAACATAGCAATGATTTGTATTAATGAGTGTTCAGATGTTTACAAAAACAGCAATACACGTACATGTATTGGACTCTAAAGGTTTATTTAAAAATGAGTATTTTTCTGATAGCCCCTATAACGTCACTCTGCAAAGCACATCTGACAGCACTACTGAAGCGTTATTCACAAGTATAATAAATGAAAGACTGAGTCAGACAAGTGAAGCACTGCTGTTTTATTTGTATGCACATTCATTGCTTTCACATTTTTTTAAAATGTTAAAAAAAAGGAAAAACTATAAACTGAATTCAGTACTGAAAACACGTTTCAATACTATTCTCAAAACAGCAGGCTGTATTCTAGAGTGCTGTTGGATCTAGTTTTGCGCTTACATTTGTGTGGATATTTCCCTCAAAACAACAATGAAGATTGACAGTTTATGATGTTTGAAATTAAATCGGCGATAATACAGAATCACGTCTTTCTGAACAGCTTCTGTACAAGTTTAAATTACAAATGAAGGTAACTCGGGTTCCACCTGTAATTTGTAACTTGCATTTCTTCTCAATAAATTAATTTCATATTTTAACTGTCTTATCTCTTCATACAACGTAAAATGATTTTAGTGAATAAAAAAATAAATAAATAAATACAATTGTTCAAAATTTGAAGATTATGTAACATAAGGCAAAGATCTGCATGCAGCTCCCAACACTCCAGACCCGGCACATAACAGATAAGAACTTGAACTTGAAGCGACTGTAAGTGTAAATCACGGTCAGCACACACTAGGATAGAAACAAAAATCATATCACTCTTCCCACTGTATATAATGAGTAAAAGATAAATACATTCATATCTTCTTATGTTTTTTTTTTTACATTTGCTTTTGTAATTTCTAAATATTGTGTATATAAAACCAGTGGTCTGATCAGTTACTTTTCTTAACTTTATTATATGGTAAGACTAGTGTTTCAAACATATGTTAACTAAACATAAAAAGTCTTCATGAATTAATAGTGCTAAACAGTCAAGGGATTTTCCGCGATATTGAGCAGCAACGCAGTTTATTTTTTGTCTACCGTCCCAGATGTTTTTTTAACTTGTCCTGCCGTTATGATGGATTTCTTTTTTTTCTGATCAAAATCTCCTTCCACTTCAGTCACAATCGTGCATACTCAGTAAAGCAGTGCTTCAGCAAGGGGCGGGAGGGTTTGAGTACTGTGTGTGTGAGTTAGTAACGGAGGCTTGTCTCCTCTGATGAAAAAAACTCTACGGACCCCTCCAATTAAAACCTGTGCTCAGATCACGTGATCTGCTACTGCTAGTACTGTGGTTAAAAGCAGATAGGAGTTTATAACGGAGCCTTGCCTCCTCTGAGGAGCCAAAACTGCTGTTAGTATATGAATGTTGAGTCTAGGGTTTAGGTAAAAATTTCATTTGTTCTTGCATTTTAGAGAATATTTTTTTTATGTTTTTGTTTTATTAAACATTATCATATTGTAATGCTACACAACAAAATATTTATATATTATTATTTATTTCTTAGCAGACGCCCTTATCCAGGGCGACTTACAATTGTTATAAGATATCACATTATTTTTACATACAATTACATTATTTTGTACACATTATTTTCACATACAATTACCCATTTATACAGCAATGTAGGTACCATGCTCAAGGGTACAGCAGCAGTGTCCCCCACCTGGGATTGAACCCACGACCCTCCAGTCAAGAGTCCAGAGCCCTAACCACTACTCCACACTGCTAATATATATATATATATATATATATATATATATATATATATATATATATATATATATATATATATATATATATATATATATATATATATATATATATATTATTTTTTTTTTTTTCTCTGGTAGGCATGGCACTTTCCTGCGGAATCCAAAGAGAAAGTAGTGTGTAGACAGCTTGACAGTATGCCCAGGTTTTGTGGGTTTCTTGTATTTCCATGAATATATTTCTAGCTCAGAGATCTGTAAAATGTTTCTGAGCGGTTGTTTGGTGCCTGAACTTTTACCAGCTAATATCATGTAAATCTATTTGTACACTCGCAACACTTGGTATAAATTATATTAACCCTACATTTATTATTATTATTATTATTTATTTCTTAGCAGACGCCCTTATCCAGGGCGACTTACAATTTATTTAGCAAACACTTTTTTTTCTAGCGATAAATACTTCCAATCTTTGCATGTACAAGTTGTGATAAGGAACACAGAGAGATGGACTTTTTGGAGTCCACCAAAATTCACCATGTACTCAGTCCAGATTTAATCCAGAAAGAATCTTGAGACAAGCTCAAAACAAGTTCAAAACCAGATGGACAGAGCATCAGAACACAGAACCACTCTCAGTGATTGCAAACACCGTAACAGACAAGTTATTTCCTGTCAAGTTGCCTCGTTGTTTGTTCCTGGTGTGCAAACAAAATCTTTTTTTTTTTCTTTTAATCTAACACAACGATCCCCTACTGTATTTGTAAAGAGATTACTCAGAAGCAATGATAATAACACAATCCACAGTTAGCAACTTTTTAAAATGGCAAGTCCTGTAATTTTCTTCTTGTGTTGTGAAACCGCAGTCTTTGTGTGCAGGCACAAAGGGCAGGTGGTGTAGAAAATCCAGGACGCAGCATGACTTATAAATGATGCCCCAGTGTAATAGAACAGGCTGTTTTTCAAACTGATTAGTTCTACCAGTTTCTCATTATTGTTTAGTGTAAAGCTGGGTACACAAGCAAGGTCATTCCATGTATAAGCTTGTGTATGAATTGCCAATTCTTGATGGAGCTCTTTTAACAAATGCTCACATGCCTCACTGTACAAAATGAAAAGCAGCCCATACATTTTTCATGAAGTACTCAGATACCAGAGGAAAAAAATAATGCACAGTTATACATTGCTGTAGACAAGAACGCTTTACTCACAGAACTGTATTGCTGAACACAGTTCCCCCCCCCCCCCCCCCCCCCCCCATGTGCTGCAAACAATAAAGGCAAAAAGCAATCTGAACCATAACAGGAATCTGCAGAAAGGAACAGGTAGTGCATATTAAAATATCCCAGCATTTCTTTTTCCCACTTGTGTAAAAATGCCAATGAATTTCTGGGTCCATGGCCTCCTCCCTCTTTGCATCCTGTATGCCTGCACTGTTTACAGTGAAATGAGTAGCACTAATATGATTGCTGCAGGTAATGGCTGCTGCCTAATGCATTGTAATGGCTTGGCATCTCAGCCCAATGAATTGAATAAAAAAGCAAGGCTTGCACGCTAACCTCACAGTTCAAAGACAAACATCGTACCAGTCAACTAAAGTGCAATCTCTTATGCATGCAATCTCCAGGATCCTTCGGTAATACACAACTCTAGGCAGGTTAGTTTCAGCACAGGCTTCGGAATACAGTCGCGTTGAAAACCCTGACACTCCCCAACACCCTCTCTTGCTCCATCCCACTCTGTTAGCTGCTCCAACTCAACTATGCCTCTGCTATCTGTGTGGAGGAGGAGATATCCTGGTAAGAGGAGTGCTGTCAATAAATAGCACCTTAAAGCCTCAGTGCAGCTTTACTCAGGGGTTTATTACAGCAACAGCTCGATTCTTAAAGCTTTTTACTCCAGATAGAAAAATACACAAGAAATATAACCTCTTAATGTTCAGCTTCTAAGTATCCGGAATTTGCTTCATATCTGCTTCAAGTATTAGTTTTGGAATAGTATTTATTTTTTTCTTTTTATATAATAATGATACAAAATAAATAGCTTTAATAATTTTTCTTATTGTCTTCCGACTACTGGAGTTGCATAATCTTGTAGAAAACTATAAGTTAATTGTTCCTTAATTAATGACACTGTTATAAATGCACCCTAAAATAATGTGTGACCTCTACTTGCTGTAGTATGTTGCACACTAAAACACGTGACTTAGCATAGTCCTGTGGAGTCATGTATGTACTCTAAAGAGGGTTTGTTTCTGTATTACTGTACAAGGAGATGTCGTGGATGAGAGGAGAAATGAATAACCTAACCTTACCCATCATTGTGGTCAGCCCCATTGAGTCCATGGTCTACTTATTCATTCTAAAAGCAACAAATAAACCCATGGCTATTAATCACCTTCTATAGTCCCCTGTCTGCAGAGGTGGTGCTAAAGTACCCACTGACCTTCTTGTAAATGTACTTGTCAAAGTGCACCTTAGCATCAAGCTGAGTGCTTCACAATCTGGAATCAGTGATAACTTATTGTTTTTGTTTAGTTGGCCTGAAGGTTATAAACAGCTTCATCAGTTACAATGTTCCAGCTGAGGACCTTTCAGAACAGACTGTACTGAAACTCAAAACCATGGATCGGGCCTGATCAAATTACTCATGCGATTCAATTGTATTACATTTAGAGCTAACAATAATGACAGCTTTTGAGGTGACTCACTGTTAGCACACTGTTAAAATGAAACAAAGTCCATCTACCTTCAGCAAGAGTACTGACTAAACAGAAGGAGCATTTAACACTATGTGTATGTACAGCTATGGCCAAAGGTTGTGCATCACCCTATAGAATTAACTAAATTTGCTTCAGAAAGTCGAATGAAACCTGCTGAATAATGTTATGTTAACGTATTGAATTACACACCGCTTTCTAGTTTTGCATATACGGACACAAATTGAAAAATTTCGAAATCTAACATGAAATACTGTACTACTCTTCTGGCTTCCAGTAGACTCTTGTGATATTATTTTGTAATTTGTTTGGCTACGTGATGTTAAATAAAATATATAAATTATGTTCATGTGTTTTTTTTTTTTTAATTGTCTCAGTGATGCAAAACTTTTGGCCATAGCTGTAGGTATACAGAGGTGCATGGAGCCAGTCCTTTGGCAACCTGATGTTCTACTAATCTCCACACTCCAGGATCCAGTATCCAGGATAATAATGGGGGACATGTATCAAGATCGACTGACGCAGCGCTAAATTGGCGGAGTGTAAAAATTTGACCCCATCCAGAATGTATTAACTGGCCCAAAATGAATGAGGCTTAACAGACTAATCTGAAAAATAGCACCTCCCCTCCAAATGGGCTACCTCAATTGAACAATAGGTAGGTCATTTGGAGAGGCAATGACCCATGTTGACTTAAGTGTTTTGACTTTATATTATATTATTATTGTACGACGGATATACTCTTCACCCCCCCCTGTTCATGTCATACTTTTATCAAGTAGAAGCAGCGCTACAGTAGCTGCACACGGTCCGGCCCAATGCCGTGCATTTGGTTACTATTGCAAACTATGGGGTCAAAGAAATACCGGCTTCATGACTGGTGAACTCCTCATACTGTACAATGACATTTCTACATACTACTAATGTACAGTGTGTATAAAGAAAGACACAAAAGCTTCGATTTTTGTCATTTCAGGTTTGCAGTTAACGTTTCTCCCATTTAATATTTTGGGATTAGAGGCAGCAAAGAAGGCTATGAGAATTACACATTTTAAATTATGTGTCAACAGAAGTTTTAAAGGTTTCCAAAATGTTGCTGAATTTGTCATTCAAGGTTGTTTTTTAAAAAATCTATTTTGTCTGCATGTTATGTTTTGCAGCCAACACATACCATTTTAAATGTCTTGTTTCCAGCAGAAGTTTGTTACATTTTTATGTCTGTTTAATCTGAAACAGAAAAAATCAATTTGAAATGTGGTGGGGGTCAAGGTTGCCCTAATTGTTTCTACTAACTTGACTTATGTTTTTTACACAAGTTCGATCCGCTTTTATTTTGCCTGAAAAACACAATATTTGCAGGCCTTTTTCTGTCACTGTCTTTTCTTTTGGAATTGGAATACTGTTTGAAGGCACCTGAAGTTTATAGATAAGCTTAAAGCTCAAGTTTGTGGACGTTGCTTTTTACTTTGATAGAAGCCGTGAGAGCCGGTGTAGTGTTAGAAAGTGGTACATCGTCAGAATGTGGTAAGTGTACCACAATTTACTCATGTTATGACAGAAAGTGGTACTATGACATATTTTGGTACATGTGCAATCAATTGCGATCTGATGGGTGTTTTCCTGTTGTCTAAAGAGGTACATTTACCATTAACTATGTTTTGCAAACCTAAACTGGCAACAGACAATTTATATAAAAAGAAAAAAATGATTCACGAGAAGTCCACCGCAAAGTTGCACCAGTAAAAAAAAATGTACAAGACCCAATGTATTGCATATGATAAATATTTGCATACTATTTTCTTAATGGTGAAAAAATACATTAAAAACTACGTAAAAAACTGGAAAATATGATAAATTAAATTTTAAAAAGATGTAAACGACCGAAAACAGCATGTACCATATATGAATGGGCGCTTCCCTACTTTCTTAGCGGACGTTGTTTAGGCATGTGCGAGCAAGCGCAGTGCGCTGAGCACCACTTTTTAACACGTACCTGAAAATAACACGACACAAGTAAGATATTAAAGTTACTTTCACCTCGGAATATAGCATCTACATTGACTTCAATTCGTGTAAAATCTGCCAATCTGATTTAGACATTGCCAGAACTGTATATATACTGTGTTCTTAAATGGTAAATTTAGTATTATTTGTATTATTTGTTTTTATAAAACAGAAGCGTTATGTTTCACTTTCATTGCATTTACACTTTTATTAAGTCTGTAATACAATGATGTATTTACGAGATTGTGCTTCAGTTCATTTGATTTCAGATCATGTATTTTTTTTCTTTTCTCTTTTACACATAAACATTATATTTATGTATTTCCCAATGGCGACTGGTGGCCAAAATGCAGGTGAGGGGGTGGGGTCCAGCGGGCCAACCTCAGTGAGAAGCACTGTCCAGCCTGATGCGGCTATCAACAAGATTTAACAAATAATAATATAAAATATTACATAAATAATATTCAAATAATACAAATATACTGTACAATATATTTAATAACTGATTAACCCATACAGCAAGTAGTGGTCGGTAAATTTACAAAAAATAAAAAAACAAAGAAAGAAAAATTGCCGAACACAGCAAGATATTACTGAGCTTCTGCTAAAGCACTGCTGAAGGGCAGCAGCCTCGGGAGAAAAAGAGACAGACAGCGCAAAATAAAAGCAGATTACAACTGTGAAAAGAACAAAGTTGAATAACTTTAAATTCTAATTTAAAGTTAGACGAAGTTAGACCAAGATAATTAGACTTGTGAATTGTATTTTAATATTTCAATGTTTAACAGCTTAAGCGTTTTCAGTCTTTCCGCAAAGTAACACATTATGCAAGACTGGGAAGAGCCGTGCTCCATCCAAACATTTTTAAGCCAATCATAGCCAGTCCTGGCTGACGGCTGGCTGCTACCGCGCATGTGCACGGCGGATTTGGGTGCTTGCATTTCTGAGCGAGCACAGCCCGGCTTCACCCCATTAAACAGATGGGATGAACGGCATTGTTGATGTGCCAGTGTCAAGCAAACACTGTTAACCGGCCGCCCCTGGTATTTCCCCTTTGTGTCGGTTCATAATGGAACAAAAACATGAAGTTCACACAGATAGATTTCTAGGTTGACGCTGCACAGCGTATTGTTAATGTGTTTTTCCTGCATTAATAATAAATAATTTTCATTTTGGTAAATTAAGTGGTATTAAGTTATTCTGTCGTCCTAATTTTTTTCCTATCAAGCAGTCCTTCTGTCCTATCAGTCTGATATATCTTCCTGTTTGACGATAGACAATTTTTGACTGAATTTGCCAGGTGAATTCATTGACGTTGCTTGCAAACAATAGCGTGTTCTGGGAACAAGTGGAGAGTAGAAGCAAAAAACTGAATATTTAATCACACACCCACTTTCTGATATGAATTAAGAAGCTCCAACAGTTTTGTTTTCAGTAAACTCAATTAAATTACGTATTTATCAAGAATGCAGTTTTAGAAATGTATTTCTACAGTGCTTAGAAAACTTAGAACACGGTTTAAAGTAGTAATGAGAAATAAGTACTTGTTTGCCATCACTTATTCCTTAGAGAAAATGCAAAAGAGGAAAAAAAAACCCTATTCTGCGATAGCTGCAACGACATTATGTATGGGATATGCCTGCCCATTGGGTAGGAAATTGCTGAGCTGTCTATACCAGAGCTGCCGATAGGCCCCTTTCTGGGATGACGCACTCGGTCCCGCCCACCGAGGGATTAAAACCGTCATCCTGAGGAAGCCATTTCTCTTTTTCCTTCTCAAGACGGTACGGTAAGACGACTGTGTTTAGCTGAGCGTGTTGATAGAAAAGAGCTTCTCGAGTCGAATTGAGTCGATTGTATTTCTCTTGCATATTACTTGTACTGTGATTCTCGAAATGTATTTTTGTTCACAACTGTAAGTTGCCCTGGATAAGAGCGTCTGCTAAGAAATAAATAATTAATAATTAATAATGTGATAGAGCCTGCCCTGCCTTCATTAGGCACAAGGGTCCTTGGGGGTGCAAACTCACACTGCTAACCCTTGGGTTATGCAGTTCTGTTGCGTTCCTTCTCCCACGCGATGGCTCAGGTATACATTATCCCATACATAATGTCATTGGCGGTCGTCTTCGAATTGAAAGGGAACGTTAGGTTACTTACCGTAACCTTGGTTCCCTGAAAGAGAAGACGACCACCAACCGTGAGGTCGCATTGGTCACCCGCACAGGTTCGATGGAAAAAAAGAAACGGCTTCCTCAGGATGATGGTTTTAATCCCTCGGTGGGCTGGACCGAGTGCGTCATCCCAGGAAGGGGCCTATCGTCAGCTCTGGTATAGAGAGCTCAGCAATTACCTACCCAATGGGCTGGTATATCCCATATATAATGTCGTTGGTGGTCATCTTGTCTTTTATGGAACCAGGGTTACAGTAACGTTTTGTGTGTGTGTGTGTGTGTGTGTGTGGTGGGGGGAGGGGTTACTGCCAGTTGAATTTGAGTGTGGGGTGTGTATATGCTGCAACCGAGTTTTCAGCAGCGCATTAAAACAATCAACCTACTGTAAATAACATCAAACATGTTGTTGATTCTTCACAGCCACCTTTGTCTGGATTGTTGGGCACAGTTTTGTGCACTGGGGGAAGCAACGTGCCAGGAGAACACTCGGGCTGGACCTGCAGCTGCCAAGCACCTCTGTCCGCTGGTTTGGATGGAGGGGACTGAGATGGCACCTATTTAAAAAAAAAAAAAAAAAATTGTTTATGGTTTAATTTTCAATTCCCCTGTTTCTGAACCAGATATCCTGGTGATCCATGCTGGAGGCAATGATTTAGGAAAACTGAAAAGCGTGGAATTAATTCAAAGAATGAAAAAAGATTTAACTAATTTGCATGAGCTCTTTCCAAAAATAAAAATGATTTTCTCGTGCACCACCCAGAGATAGGTAAAAGCATCTCCAAAAATAAACAAAGCACGTAACTGGGTGAACAATGTAATTTCTGATTTTGTACGGGGTTTAGGGGGTATTCAATACCGCATCCTGAAATTAAATATGATCAGGTTGGGCTTTTTAGGGGGATGGTGTCCATATGAGTGACACAGGTAACAATATATTCTTAAAAAACCTCCAGCATGGAATTAAACCACACCTCCTGTAAATATGTTATCCTTTCCTTCCCATAACCACCCTTACACTTTTGTTTTAATTTTATTGCATTATTTTATATGTTTAAATAAGTTTTTTTTTTAAATATGTCTTTGTTATTAATTTAGAAATGTAAACGGGCTTAAGTATTAATTTATTATATTTTGTGATATATGATATATGCTGCATGATATCTTTATATATGATACATGTGATAGTTTTCAAATTATAAAGGTCATGAATTAAGTTGTGGTACAATAAGTATGCTTAAACTGAGCTCTAGCTGCTGTACAACATCAAAATAATAATAACAAAGTCAACTCTAGAATTCTTGAAGACGATAACACTTCTGGAATGGTTGTAATGGTTGTAAAAAGCAAAAGGAACACACACCACACACACACACACACACTACTAAAGCAAGGGTGCCAATACATTTTTCATTAACAAATATTTTAAATTACTTATTAATTATGTCTATGGTAGTTGTTCAACTACCACAAATTGTGTGAACTACAACATGTGACATGACATTTTATTTTTCCTAATATATCACGGATAGGGACTTATTGTGAAAGTGAGGATTACAGATTTTCATGGAGGGAGAGCTATCCAAACTGTAATACGCAAGTGTGTTGCGAGTACGTGTCTATCATGCAACGCAGCCACCATGTTAACTGTTAAAGAGGCCCATAATAAATCATGTAATTGCTCTAAAGCACATTATGTGCAGTAAGCCAGTCGTTCTGTACGTTCTTCTATTATTCTGTATACATTAAGAGTTTACGGCTTTAGTCCAAAATGATTAACTTGTTTTCAGGCGTGACGTATTTTCCGGCATGTGTTTGACATGTGTCAAGGGTGTTAACCTTGCTTCTGATTGTCAGTTTCATTCCAGTCGCGACGAAAAAAAAATAGTTCTATTTCAGAGACGTGAAACGTTCTTGAAGCAATGTCGCTCACTGCTGGTGTGTATTCTCCCATTTGACTGCAGTGACTTTTGAATTATTCACTCACATCCAGTGTGGATGCAGCTTTACTCTCATCAACCAGTATCGAGAGGAAACCGTACTTCCTTGCGCCAGTAGTGACCACAATGAGCATCACACTGACAGTTTTCAGAGATGGAAGTAAACGTTTGTCAAGGGGTGATTTTAAGTACACACGAATATAAATTATAGTAAATTATACTATCAAATACGTTTTTAAAACATTTAAATTTTGCTAAAAACACATTGCATATTCAAATACAGCAATCGATCTCCTGACGATTAAATTACATAAAATTAAAAATACATTATATGTAACACTTATATTCACAATGACTTCGATAAACGTTACATTTTGATATTTATATTTTATATGTCAAAATGACAAATGTCACAGTTTTTAAACAAAAAACACTGTTTGCAGTACCTCTCGCTTCTTAAAAAAAAACAGTGGCGTCCTGAAAGCTTCACAGAGACACCAATGAACCTCCCCTTTTAATTTTGAATTTCACGCATACGCAAAAATGCAAGAGGCGACTTATTTTCCAGGCGACTTATTTTCTGTGACATCGGCACATTTTTTGTGGGGACTCGAGCACTGATATTGTAAAATTTTCATGTTTAAGAAGTAGTACTAAGGCGTTGAATTCTCAAAATGGTTGTTTTATTTGAAAGTGCAGAGAATTCCTGATAAACTGAACAGACAAGTGCTGCAACAAAGCAATTGTCCAGGTCGTTAAAATATATTTATTAAATTTGAAAGTAAAAATATATGAAAGCATGATGACCAGAAATGTACAAAGATCTTCACTAACAAGAACTGTTCAGTATTTATTTTCATTTCATACAGTATATTATAATGACAGTGTTTATATCTGATAGTGAAAAATAAATAGATAAAAAAGAAAGAAATGTCTATGTATTGATTTATGTATTCATTTATTTCAAGATGTATTAATGTATTCATTTATTTCCTTTTGTCCAGTGGGGACAACACATAGTGTTAAGCTGCATCCACACCAGACACGACTTAGAAACGATCCAAAAGACTGGAAATAAATACATGACCCCGCCCATGCATTCCTATTGGACAAACTAGAGATGGGCAGTCCCATTACACAACAGGCCTTTTGTAAAAGGTTAGCACCCTGATCTCCAGCAACTCCATTGTAAAATAAAGGTTGGACTTGTAAAAGCTATAGATCTGAGTTATTGAACATCCCTACATTTCCAACAGTTTTATTGTTATCATACTGTATATTAGTAGTAATTGTACAGTTGTACTCATAGCATTATTGTTTTATTCGTGGTACCAGTCGCAGTCGTAGTAGCCTGATTTGAAGCCCGGTACATCTGCAGCTGTCAGCAGACAGCTGGACAATAGTAGTATAGTTGAACTGATATTTTCAACAAAATTATTTCATTCTTATACATTTATATAACAACTTACTGCAATCTCAATTGTGTTTCTTTACAAATTCCTTCATGGATCCTTTATCTTAACTTAGTATTTTAAACTGCAACATTATTATTATTATTATTATTATTATTATTATTATTATTATTATTAGTGTTATTATGCGCATGTCACCATTACCTTGTATTAGTACCGATGTCGTTCTGCAGATCTGTTTTTCTATTTTATCATAAACACTATTGAAGACTGTGACGCATCAGATCGTGGGTGAGTGTTTGAGCCGTCTCTGACAATGTACTCATGAATAATTATACACAGAACAAGGTTGTGTGCCATGGCAAGACGCAAGACTTGTATTTAGTTTTTCCTTTTAAAACAGTCTGGTGAACAGATGTGGCTCATAATCAAACTATGAGCTTGGTGATGCTGGGATGTGTCACACAGAATACAAACGTGTTGCTGGCTTTGTTTTACAACGTATAGAATAGTAGGACCTCGATAGTATTTTTGTTTTTTTGGTAAATCTCCACAAAACTTCACTTTATGCATATGTAAAGACATTCTTCTTGTTATTTGTGCCACAGAACAATTTAGTGAACAAAACGTTATTTATCATAAAAGCAAACAAACAAACCAAAAAAAAGCCATAGCTTAAAATGAGGCCACATGTACAGGTTGTGTGAATGCGTATTATTAGAAAGTAGAATGTTTTGATACATGGCTACATTCATTTTTGTGTAATTCTTAAGAGAGTGCAAAAGTGCAACTTGTTAATTTAAATGCTGGATATATATATATATATATATATGCGTGAGCTGGGGTGAAGGAAAAGCAGAAGCAGCAGTTAGTAGGATAGAAAGGTGGTCGCTGACTGAGGGTGGCGATGCCGACGCATCACAGGGGCTGAGGCCCAGCATACCGGAGACAGGATAGAAAAGTGGTCGCTGACTGAGGGCGTCGATGCCGACACATCCCAGGGGCTGAGGCCCAGCATACCGGAGACAGGATAGAAAAGTGGTCGCTGACTGAGGGTGGCGATGCCGACGCATCACAGGGGCTGAGGCCCAGCATACCGGAGACAGGATAGAAAAGTGGTCGCTGACTGAGGGCGACGATGCCGCACATCCCAGGGGCAGAGGACCCAGCATACCGGAGACAGGATAGAAAAGTGGTCGCTGACTGAGGGCGTCGATGCCGACACATCCCAGGGGCTGAGGCCCAGCATACCGGAGACAGGATAGAAAAGTGGTCGCTGACTGAGGGCGACGATGCCGCACATCCCAGGGGCAGAGGACCCAGCATACCGGAGACAGGATAGAAAAGTGGTCGCTGACTGAGGGCGGCGATGCCGACACATCCCAGGGGCAGAGGACCCAGCATACCGAAAACATATACGAGGGTTATGACTGGAGAGCCGCCCCTCGAGAGGAAGTCGGTCCCGGATGACCGGGACATGACCGGCACCTCACGAAGTCTCCCACACCGTGAGACAAACAAAGACAGCCATGCCAATGCATAACATAGACACAAGACCAGAAGGACAAACAAGACAAACAGAGGGAGGTTAGTGGATATATTAGTGGGATGTGATTATGTGTATACCTGCCACTCAGTGGAGAGGGAAAACCCCCTTGAGGCCAATTAGGGGAAAACCTCTGGTGGCCCCGGCAGTCAGGTAGCCCCCACTCCGGGCATACTAGCGATTTTAAAATGGGCTACAACTATATTGGAGGGAGATGAATGAACATAAGAATCCACTGCAGAAGAGGACCAGCGCCCCATGGTCTTGATCAGGCTGTGGTTGATGCTGGCCCTTGCGTGGAAGTAGCTGCACCTATACGATATGAGTGGGGAGTATAAAGCTGAGGAGGGAGGCTTGTTCTGGAGAGATGGGCTGAGAACCAGTGATGAGTGATAATGGAGTGAGAAGAATCGATGAATAGAGGGTCCGGGGGGGGGGGGGGGGGGGATTTCCTGATGGAGAGATATCTTGACATTGCTGAGAAAGGGTAGATAGAAGATTCAATCCTTGAGAGCTGAATGAACTGACCGCGCCGGAGTTGATCTGCCTTTGAGGTACGCAGCCGGATTATGAAGTAGGAGTTGGAAATACAAGAGAGGTCACATAAACGAATACCCGCTGCGGGGAAACTAGGAGCTGAAGGAACTGTGAATTCTGAGACTCTGAGGAAACCGAAGACGGCTGTTAGGCAGATGGTCTCCATGAGGAGATCTTCGTAGGGGGAGAAGCAACCTTTCCGAAGAGTAGAGATGAGTGAATGGAGAATGTCTGTTGATATGGGCAGGAGGGAAGGTGCAGCAGGGGGGGAACTTTTGAAGATTCCACGAAGAGTCAGACGAACTACTGGTATGGAGAGAATGGTGGGAAGAGAGAAAATCCCTAGCGTGGATGATGAAAGCCATGATCTGGTTTGATTGAAGGAATAGGATGAATCTGATTCTGTCACAGAACTTTTAAAACACTGACCAAGCTGTAGAATATGACGCTTTCGAAGGAGGGAGAGGGCTGCAAATATGAAATGCTGAGCAGATTGAAGAAGGTTACTGAAAGTAGGATTCAATCAAATAGCAGCTGGTGAAGCTGGGGAGTTGGGGGAGGGGCAGCAAACGGGACCAGCTGACGGAGCTTGGATACTAAAAGTAGAGGCAGAAGGGGAGCTGGAATTGACAGTTGAGGTAGCAGCTGGAACTGAGCGAACATGTGTAAATCGACTGCTGGGGAAGCTCAGCACGCTTTGTGATCCATTTTCTGGAAACGAGGGCAGAGATGAGATGTTGACCATCCTATGTGTCAGTTAATACGGGATCGATCAGCGGTTTGCTACTATCATGTGTGCTTGAAATGGAAAAGGTGAACTCACATACAAAGACTAGGTTTCACAACTCCAGTTATTCTCCTAGTAGTGGAACTCCTTAACTCATAAACAAGACAGATTTCCAGTCTCATACCGTGTCCCTCACCATGTATTAATGCTGTAATATTTGAGAGGATGTGTGGACATATGAATAGATTGCTGAGAAAGTCAAACACCTCGTATTTTTTGATCAGATGGGGATTAGCATTAGCCTTGACTGCGGAATGCTTCCACGATCTGCGTATTGGAGGAAAGAGGAAGCGTTGGAAGCTCTGGAGTAGTGCAGGTACAGATTTAGACTGTAAACTAAAGCAACTTTTGCATGCTATAGTGAGTAGATCTGAAGAGGGAGCAGAGATCTGCTGTAGTGAGGAGCAATTAACAGAAGAGGACAGAAGAGGACAGAAGAGGACGGGATCTGCTGAACAGTGCAGAGATCTGAAGAAGTAACAATGAAGTGCTGTCAATAATGAGCAGTGGCCTGCTGTAGAGAGCAGAGATCTGCTGAAGCAGTGATCTGTAATAGTGAAAGGTGGACAGCCATTGGTAGAGTGTGGTGGTCTGCTGCAGAGAGCAGAGATTTGCTGAATGCGGTGGATATTGGACTTAAGAGTATTAAGGGTATTTAGATGAAGCCAGAGATGGGGCAGAGATGTTGCAGTATGGCACTATCGTTGGAGCATGTTGTGAACAGTCAAACCACGAGGTTGAAATTGAGTTTGTAATAGGCAGGATACGTCTTTTAAAAGGTTAAACGTAGCTGATGGAGGTCCAGGGTAGGATCTTCTGATGGAACTGTAATTGTGCTGGCTCTGTGGGATCGGGGGGTGCTGGCTCTGTGGGAGCGGGGGAGGGACGTCTGATTTAATAGAGCTAAAGCAAGGCAATCGCTGACAACGGGAATATCGATGTCTTGTTGAAGGAGCTTGAAAGTTTAGCAGAGGACCAGTCTTTCTGATAAAGTTGCAGACAAGTTGAGTAATGAAGCAGCGCTTTGAACGGTGCTGTTGCTGAGGTGGAGACTGTATGGAAGAGGAAAGACTAACGTTGGAGCTCTTGAGGCCGAAAAGAGAAGCTGAATGAAAAGAAGGATCACCTGAGCAGGTAGGAAAATGATCTTGGCAGCACTGTGCAGAGAAATGACCTGCAGTGAGCGAGGCAACGAAGTTTAGATATTTAGCGGTGGAGCACGAAACGACGGCTTCTGAGCGTTTGCTACAAAAACGAAACACTCGACAGAAAAGGTGCAGGTGATCAGGGCTTAAATAGAAAATAGATAGCAATTAACACTAATTGACAGAATTAGAAAATTAGAAGATTAGAAGATTAGAACCCCCGCTCCACACCCCCTGAACTACGCAAGCTAACATATAAAATCTACAGTAGAGGTCAGCTGTCATATAATGTACAGATGCAGAATTCAAATAGGCTACAGTTGCATTGATAATTTCTTGTTAGTAACACTACACGTGCAAATAACGGAATATCATTTTAGCAATACAACAAATGTTCCATAAGGTTACAAATGGTTAAAACAAGTGAATAAATCTCTTTCATAACCACAAATATAGAAAAGGCTAACTCTGGTCCTGCACACTCTCCGTATCGTCAGCCGCGGCCTATTACATTTCTGTTTTAAGGTGAGTTATATACTGTTTTCGTTAATTTAAACCCTCCTTTCCCAAGTGCAAATGAACTCCTGATAAATTATGACAATTAATACGGATTTGCTTTTAAATTTCCTTACAAACAAAAGAAATAGTCGCACAAGCACTGCTCGTTAAGATATTAACATTATTTCGTAAATCAACATCATTTCGTAAATCACATTAGGACAATTGTTTAATAACAAAATAAGCATAATGAACTCTTGAAAATGCTAAAATCAATGAATGCTACATGCCGATTTCTTGATTAACACTTTTGAAAACTCCACCCCTTACCTCTCCGTCTTTGTTTATTTACTGGCTTTGCAGAAACTTTACATTAACTACACTATAATAACACAGTAATTACAGAGATGGCTGTGAAAATAAAATGCAACAATGTGCTTAATTACAAAATACACTGTATTTACACCTGTGGTTGTGTATTTACAATGCAATTACTATATAACCTCACATGCAATTCAAAAAACACATTTCCTACTCGCCAAGTGTACTGCTACATTAATTAAAATGGTACAGGGTTAGCATATACTCGCAGTGTGCCAGTATAGCTAAGAATCAGGCTATATTAGCATTCAAACCCGCACCCAACAGTCAGTTTGTGGTAAGTAATAATCTAAATAGTTTTTGAAGAGGAAAATAAATAAAATTAAATTACCCCAGGGATTTCAGTGCATGCATAGCTCATGAAAAATGGATTGATGAAAGATACTGCAGATAAAATACTGTGCTTATAATGCGAGAGTTAAGGTGGAATAATCACCTTGTTCAAGAAATTAGAAATTACTATTTTTTTCAATCTCAGTCAGATTTATGCCAGGTCTGGAAGTGTCAGTAAATCCTAAAAAGATTAAAGAACACTGCGTGTGGGAGTCAATGCAGATCATATTAAGAGGGTTTGACATGTTTGAGATTATGGTTCAGCTGGCACCACCTAAAAACACCATTCTGCATTTTGTATTCTGCCTCACAATAAATACATAATATTATCATTTTAACCCATATATGTCCTCACCAAATTATCTTCTGTGGCAATGCAGTTGCAGTATAATGCAACAGGTCTTTACTAAGGTGCAATGGTAGCAGTGGTCAGGGTAAATGGTACCATAGTGGTAACCTTCATGTTTTTGACATGTTATGAACCAAGTAGCAGCCCCTGGTTACCAAGGGAACCGTTTCACACAGGCAGAGTAATCCTTGCCACGGTTACCAGGTGATGCTACTCAATTTATCATTTAAGCAACGCTTTGGAGATAAAGTTTACAGTCCCTTCTCTCCATGTGCTGTCAATGTATTGAGCTCAGTGTGGTCTGGTCTAGTGCAGGCACAGTACCTACTCAGATTAAACAAGGTGGCCCCAAAGTGGGTATGAAACTTAAGCAATGAAACTGAGTCATACTGTGTATGAACTGCGTCTAATTCATTTGTGATGTAGGTTTTATTTAGTTGTTTGTGGTAGAGTGGTCAGGTCTCTAAGATAGGCAGGAGGCAGAAAGGAGACTCAGAACTGAAGTGTTGCAGGTTCATTTTTATAAACCAAAATGAACAACAAAACACAGCTCACCCAGCCAAAATAAAAGTTTAATCAAAAATATATCATGCACACAAAATGAAACCGAAAATTTCTCACCCATGTCTGTCACTATCACGGTGAGGTTTTACATAAAAATACAGGAGCATATTTTTTTTCTCTCCCATTTATCACCAATTATTCCATTTGGGAACAGCCACATTCTCACATGTTTTTGGCAGGGACAGGAATTAACCCCATCCCTGCCAACCACCACCAAAACACCACAATTTATTTACAAGCAGGACTCTCGCCCTGCCACAGGGTTACTATAACTGACTGGCTATAATTATGCATTTAGCATTATAACTGCATGGTATATTAACATGGCTTGAATTGAATTTGTGTTGTGGCTGCATAATAAATTAATGGCTCTCTTTGATGATCTGAAACAAGTTTTATAGTTGTATCCTCATAGGTGCTACAGTACATCATATATCATCTCAGAAACACTGCACTGTGTGTATACACACACACACACACACACACACACACACACACACACACACACACACACACACACACAGTTGTAGTCAAACGTTTACACACCCCAATGGAAATGTCTAGAAATGTCTCAAAAACAAAGAATTTTAAGAAAAATCTTTTGTAGCAAAAGTTTTGCTTTTGTGGACGAGGAAGTTGGAAATAAATGTCTACAATTATTTATTTCAGCATTTTTTTTTTGTAAAACTCCAAAAATGCTAATTCAAAAGTATTCATACCCTTTGATGCTATGATAGTATTGTCTACAAGGTGCTAGGAATTTCAATATGATAATGCAGAACCTAATTCTAGGAAAGTCTAGAAGATGCTGGATTGTAGGTGAACATTCTTAGAGAGTATAAAAGGGTTAGGCATAGGATGATTGCTGTCATTACCAATAAGTCCATATGGGAAAAAGTAAATAAGAGCTTAGGCAGAAAATTATTTATTGTCATAAAGTTGGAGAAGGATACAAGAAGATTTCCAAGCATTTTAGTATCCCAATTTCAACTATTGTTTCTATTATCAAGAAGTACAAAACTCATGGTACTGTCACAGCGCTCCCTTGGTCTGGAAGAAAGAAGGTTCTTTCATCAAGAACAATTAGAAGAATTGTGAGGAAGGTTAATAACAATCCGTGATTGACTGCCAAAGAAATTCAAAGTGAAATGGTTTCAAGTGGGACTGGAGTTTTCATTTCAACCATAGGTCGAGTATTGCATGGTGAAGGTCTCAATGGTCACAGGCCAAGGAAAAAGACACTTAGGAAAATGTCACAAGGACAATTGCTTAAAGTTTGCAAAACGGCATTTGAATGATGGATAGGAGTCCTGGTCAAAGGTTTTGTGGCGTGAATAAAAAAAAATTGCACTATTTGGTCATGCTGATAATCGTTGCGTTTGGAGAAAATCTGGTGAGGCGTACAAAGAAAAGAACACTATACTTACTGTCAAGCATGGACGTGGTAATATCCTTCTGTGGGGCTGTTTTTCCCCTGGTCACACAGGCAACATTTGTCAAGGGCAACAAGGAGACAACAGATGTTGCCAGCTTGTTGCCTCGTGTGACCACCCTGGACAACACCCCGGCAACGTGCCGGCGATTTGTCTCCCACTTAGGACGATGTTCTATTTTTCAGGCAACACGAAGGCAATATTTTCAATACCAGCCAATCAAATTTGATAGTAGTGTCACAATGACAAGGCTAGACCATAACGTCAGACAGACAGCATATGATAAATTCTGATTCCTGCATTTCATTCAATTAATTAAAGTCTATAGATCTGCAATACTGTGTGTATGTGGATAAGCAAATGTCAAGGGGTACATCAGCACTACTTGAAAGATAAAACATAAACTATCCCACCTTGCTGTTCCGAATGTATTTGGTCTTTGTATAATAATCTGTATGCGCCCAAACATCTGTACAATGCCATGGATTCCATAGCGTACCAAAAGATATTGGCTACAAAACTTGGTTTAAAAGTGCAACTGGACGTTCCAACACAACAACAATCTAAAGCACACATCAAAATCTACTTCAGAATGGTTAAAGAAGAATAAAATCAAGGTTCTGGAATGGCCTAGTCAAAGTCCCGATCTAAATCTGCTTGAGAATCTTTGGTATGAGTTGAAGAAGGCTGGAATGGTCAAAAATCACTACAAAAGATTTTTCCTATAATCATTTGTTGTCAAGTAATGACTAGAAATTATATATTTCCATTTGGGTATGTAAACTTTTGACTACAACTATATATATCTATATCTATATTGTAACGGAGCCTCATGGCTCAGGTTCGTTTTGCCCTTATTAACACAGACCCAGACACAAGATTTACAATTCTAGCGCTTCTGCACATTTATTATTTGCAATAAATAAAATTAAACAAAACAAACAAATCCTAACTCCACACAGGAGCGCTAACTAAACTTTTCAGGAACCTAACTGTACAACCTGGACAGCTAAGCTGTTTACCAGTTTCAAAACACACCGTAAATTTAAGCCCAAACAAAAAGATTCACACAGTCTGGGAGCATTGTAACAGAGAATGCTGTTTCTTCTTTCCTTTTTGTCTAGCACAGTTGCAGCATAAGAGTGATTTAGTCCACATCAAGCGGACTAAAATGTGGAGTAGAAAATCCTGCAAGTCTGTACTAACTTAATCATGATTGCAGCGTACACATTTCAAACTGGCAGACCATACTTGCATTTAAGCTGTCGACATGCTGCATAGGCACAGATAAGTTAAATTGTGTGGTAATTGACCATTAGTTGTTTATAGTAAAAGCATATTAACTGAAATTGTATTGCGTTAAATGGAAAACGTTACCAAAGGTACATGACTAAAACATTTATTTGAAATGTAGGGCCTATATGTATATATTGTGCAAGACTTTATTCTCACGGATCTGACTGCCCGAATGTGACGGACATAAAGAAATGTACAGAATAAGGTTTTCAATTAGAAAATGTCACAATACTAGGATTCAGATTTGGAAGAAAATAAGATTTATTTTTTAACAGTGTTCTTTTCATTTTGCATATCAGTCAATAACAGCTTTTGACAAGTTAAAATATTATTTTTTTAATGTAATTGGCATGTAAACTTTAAACAATTTACCTTAAGACCCAACACATTAACATTACTTCTTGGAACAAATCAGAGACCTCGATTTAAAAGACTGGAGGAGATTTTTGTATGCAGTTATCCCAAGACGAAGCACACCGTGTTGAAAAGTTTTTCGAACACTTTTGTAGCTCTGGCATTCACACTGTTATAGAATATATATATATATATCCCTCCTAAAGTCCAAAATCCACTGCCTGAAAGTGACAGGAGGGTGACAACGGGTTCTCAAGACAATGTACAGCGGGGTCCACTGAGTAACATACTCGGCCAAAGTGGAAGGGTCACTCACCAACCCTCCTGGCCAGCTTGGTGAGTTATAGCCAACCCCCCATGATGAAAGCACAGACAAAAACATGGCCCTCATTCCCCGGAGGCTGGACCATGGCAGTGGCCGGTTAGGCATGAAGGCAGAGGGTGCTACGATTTGAGGCTGCCAAAGAACTTTGACCCTGGCCACGTACAACTGCAGATCTCTTTCAGGTGAAGCAAGACTTCAAGAGTTGGAAGAAGAACTTGGAAGAATCAAGTGGGACATCGTAGGACTAAGCGAAGTACAACTAAAAGACGAATGACTACTAAAACTCAAGAGTGGACATCTTCTCTTTTACAGAGGCACTACAGATGGACGAACAGGAGGCGTTGGATTCATTGTCCACAAGAGAATCAAGAATAACGTAGTAGAGATTGACAGAGCATCAGAGAGGTCCGCAAGACTGAAAGTGAAAGTTTCAAGGAAGTACGAACTTCAGCTCATCCAAGTATATACACCAACAACAAGCTATTCAGATGAAGTCAAAGATTTTTATGAAAAAGTACAAGAACTACATGAAAATGGGAAGAGCCACTATAAGTTCATCATCGTTGACTTCAACGCCAAAATAGGAGCCCAGCAAGAGGATGAGAATTCAGTCTGCAAATTTGGACATGGCAACAGGAACGAGAGGAGCGACAGACTAGTCGAATTTGCAGAGAACAAGAACTTATTCATCATCAACACCTTCTTCCAGAAGAAACCCATCAGGAAATGGACATGGAGAGGACCCAACGGAGTGAAGAATGAGACTACATGCTCACCAACAAGAAACACACCGTACAAGATGTCTCAGTACTAAACAGTTTTAACACAAGAAGTGAACACAGACTTGTAAGCTGCAAAATACACCTAAACACAGCACTGGAGAGAGCTCGTGATAACGAAATCCAACACAACACAGAAATGCTCCTGAAGCAAAGCCTGGTGTTTCAACTGGAACTGTAGAATAGATTCAATGCTCTTCAAGATGTGCAAAAAGATGAAGCAATCGAGGTAAACAAAATCTATGAGGAAGTGACAAAAGTAATTATAGAAACAGCAAAAAACATTGCTGGAACACAGAGTACAAAATGTGACCAGAAGATCACGCAAGAGACAAAATACCTAATGAAGAAAAGAAGGGAAATTAAACAAACAGCAGCTCTGAAGTCAAAGATCGAAAACTATTGAAAACTATTGAAAACAACCGAAGCAAGAAGAAAGCAAAACAAAGAAAAATAATCATCGGGAAAAAACAGATTTTAGTAATTAAACAAGAGGACTGGACTGTCATCAATGTGAATAATTGATACACTACAAATACCTGAACTGACACAGGAAAGGAAAAGATATACTCACCACTTCCAAAATTCAAATTATGAAAGGTATCCGTGGCTTACCGGTAGCTGTCAAGTAAAAAAAAAACTATACTGCTGGAATTGTATTTTGTTCAGTACAGAAAAGGCAATATGGAACAGCACTGGCTACAGCAATCTAGCTGTTTTAGTGCTGACTTTGTCTAACAAAGTCAGCACTAAAACATGAGCGTTCCCAAAGCCACTTGCGAGCTACTGTTACACTTAAAACTTTTGAACAAACCCGGATTGATGTTCAACTCGATGAGCAGAAGCATAGGGATACAGTACATCACAATGAGCAACTGAGAAACATTCGTGAGGTTCTTAAACGCTTGGTTGATTCTGTTGTATACCTTGGCAAGCAAGAACTGGCATTCAGAGGGCACAATGAAGGCACCAACTCCTCAAATAAATGTAATATGTGGAATTACTTTCTCTGATTTCTGACTACAACAGCAATGTTAAGCAATCACTTGTCAATAGTCACAGTATTCTCAGGTACCTGTAATAAGATTCAGAACGGCTTAATCTTTTCAGTGCCTCAGGTTCTGCTAGATGCAGAAGTACAGGAAGGAAGCCAAGTACGTAGCTGTAATGGTAGATTAAACAACCAATGATGGAAACGCAGCTCAGCTGTCTTGTGTTTTCAGGTACTCGTATGTGACTGAAAGTGGCCCAAAAGAATGGTTGTTCTGTGAAAATGTGTTACATTTACTAAAATAAAAAATAATAATAATGCTTTTTTATTTAGCCACTATAATATCGTTACCTTTATTAAAATGTGCATGGATTAATCTACCGATTAATCAATTAATGCCCATAAATTAACTGATCAACAATTGTAATCGATTGACAGCCCTAATATATAGTACTCTGCCTGTCAGTATCCGTTATTAGATATTTTGTTCCACTGAAGACAATTCGTCATTTGATGGTCTTTTAGATGAGTTATTTCAAAGCCACTTGTTTTCATGAATGTTAAAGGGAGCAGGCGATGATGCGTACCCTTTGCAAATAAAAGCAGAACTATGCAATACAGACTAATTACATTCAATCAGGTTTGTTCTAGTCAACAAAAGGCAGTAGATGTGTGTTACAATGCAGTGACCCATCCAACATTGCTGCACTTAACAGTATAAAGAACCTTTCCAGGAGAGACTGTACTAAAGAACAATGCAGCCTGAAACAGCCACTGCTCCTCCACAAGCCATGTTTGTGTTAGACACAGACTGGGAGTTGTGCAATATTTATCAACAGGACTCATAGGAGAGTGTTCAATTGATCAAACGCAGTGGAAACCATTTAGTCAGAGACCTGGAGTCCCAATCACATGACAAGGCACAGTTCCATGGCACGGTAATGAGCTGTGGCATGGAATAGGCTTTCCACTGCACTTTACAGCTGCCCATCCAACATTCTAATTGTACAAGAAGAAAGATCGGTGTTGTCAACGCAACAATGTGCACGGCCAACATGCTGTGCCTTATTGAATTATTTAACTTCATCGGAGCATTTACAATTCCAAAGAACAGTCTAAAAGGGGAGGCTTTTGTGTATTGTGAAAGCTGTTGGGTTGTCGGGTAGTGTATCTCACCGACCTGGATCGTACTCCTAGTTGAAATAAACAATCCCAGCATGCACTATGATCATCTCGTCTTAGCTAATGTTCCGGGTCCTTTCCTCTCCAGGTTTAATATCTAAAATAAAATGAAAGTTACTTTTGGAACAAAACCCACTTTTGGAACATTCTAGAGTTGATTCATGTTTTTGGGCTATGAATGCTCATTAATGAATTAGAATGTTGGGATCGCCCTTTCCTGATGACATCACTAAAGAGGTATCAGCATTTAGGCAGAAGTAGGCGACTGTACCAAAACAAACACTACTCACCAAAACATACTGTATGGATTACTATGTAAATGTAGTGACAACCATAGAAATACTGTATTTGGATTAAGTACCTGTATAATTAAGAACAAATAAGGGTCTTTGTTCCGATAGTTGCAGGAATAAAGATTGGACTCAAAATGACTATTGCCAGAAACTATGATCGAGACTGGTCCATACATGATGTGGAAATTATAAGTGTCTTCCGACGGTATTTCAACATATATGGCAATAAATCATACATACCAGGCTTATCCAGTGCCTTCGAAAGGGACTCCCATATATTACCATTCCAAACTGTATCTTTATAATGGCGATGATCTTTGTCACAAAGCTCTGGGTATTTTTCCCATGGTAAGTATTATTTTTCCCTTTTGGATAATGCTTTACCTTGGAGGAAACTGTTCTGTAACTGCTCAATTCCCTTGTTGTTTGCCCAAAATGGTCGCCCTGGTGTCACCCTTGTGTCTTCTGTCATGTTGCCTGTGGTGTGAAAGATACTTATCAAAAGTATAGCTTCTATTCATTTGTCGCATCCCTGCACATTTTTACTTGCCTCGTCGTGTCTGGTGTGTAGCGGCCTTTAGTCTATGCCAGTGGTTTTCAACCTGTGTACTGGTATGTGACAGGCTTGCACCTTGTACACACCGGCAGGTGTTCTTTATGACGATATGATTCCTCAACCACAATACTCCCTCAATCGCGCCACTTTAGGCACAAAAATGCTGCCTCTCCCTTTAAAATCATGTGTCAATATTTATGAATGCGACATGACATCGGTCTGTATATAAAGTATATATATAAAAAAAAACACCAGCAGAATATGGGAACCCCAGTTTCTTGCAACAGTTGGTGACTAAATGTGTACTGTTGTGTAAAAATGTTGCTTAAAATGAACAGTTGCATTTAAGAAATGTAGAACCAGAGATTCAAACCAGATTTTTTTCCATTCCGGATTGGCGCCGAACCGAACCAGAATTTTCAGCTCCAGTTCCGAAATTTCCGAACGGCTGATATGGTTCCGTTGCGGTTCGAACAAAATGAAAAACCGGTTAACACCAGTTACATTTTTTTTCTAGCCAAGTAAGCTATTGTTTTGGTGTTCATAGGTATTCATTTTCTCGACTTAAACAAAAAAGCATGAAACAACAGTAAACTCCAGATAAGAGAAAACGGTGTGACAAGCTATCTATCTGTATCAATAAATGCATTTACGTCCTGTCTATAGAAACAGCAATGCCTATGTTGCAGCCTTAAAAGAAAATGACAGCAGCCCGCTTCTTTTTTCTTTTCTCCGTTGTAACTCTTTTTTGCCTCAGTTCGAGATTATATATATATATATATATATATATATATATATATATATATATATATATATATATATATAAAACAATTAAAAACAGCGACATTTTCCAACAATCTCGGTGGGTTAGCATCCTTACATTCAGCATAATGACTCAATGCGATGTTTGTCTGAAATAAACTCTGCAGCTAATCGAAATGATGGATCCATCAAATATGCAACTTGATTTATTTCTTCGTTCTGTTCCACCTTTCAACTTTGTGGTGTTTTTAAAAAAATTATAATTCCAGGGCTCTACACAGCTGCCGTGTATTTGAAAGTTAATACCAAAAAAAACACACTTTTGTGACAAACATCTCTTCAAA
Organism: Acipenser ruthenus; assembly: GCF_902713425.1. NCBI lineage: Eukaryota > Metazoa > Chordata > Actinopteri > Acipenseriformes > Acipenseridae > Acipenser > Acipenser ruthenus. The sequence continues at coordinate 2,280,016 of NC_081219.1, forward strand.
GCATTATATAGTTACCATACCTACATATGTGTTATTGTATAGCTACTCTGTTTAAACAGAACATATGCAGAAAAAAATCCTCAACAAGTTATTATTAAGCACAAAGGCAGTGGTTCCCAACCTGTTGTCCAAACTCCAGGTGCTCCGCAAACAACTCCCAAAATACAATTACGCAGTTTTTGCAAAAAAACGATTTCTACACAATCACACGTTGTGCTACTAATATTACTAAACAAATAGCTTTAACCACGTGATATATAATAATAAGATATGTATGTAGTCTGAATTTTTCCCCTTTACCTGTTTTCTTTTATTATGGGTGTGTTAATAAATTTATATATATTAACTGAAACAGCTTTGTAATGTGAAGCAATCTGTCGCATATCCAACTGCGGTGGGACCAGACTAAGGGCGGATATGTAAAAAGTCGGATGAATGAATCCTGTTTTAAATACCATTACTCACAGCTGTAACAATTACTATATTCACACAATTATTGTTTTGAGATTCCGCTTTTATTTGGGAGCTCCCCTAAATCCCTTGTTTAGAAAGATACAAGGTATCAATGCTTGTGACAGGGTAGCCGTCTGCCGTGTGGGTGTGTGCATTCGCTGCTGAGTGACAGGCAGGAGATTGAGACCTTTATACATCCCGCAGGTGAACAGGATTTATTTACATATGAACACATTTAATAGCTCACGTGACACTACCAGCAACGGCAGCGCACTGATCACATACAACACAGTGTACGAAAACTTTCGAAGGATCTACGATCTCTGAACTAATCTTCTCTGTTCAATAATAAACTAACGTTGCTGAAGAGGTTGATCATGGTGGATAAACAGCTAGGGCGGATATGGGACGGGCGGATACACAACGGATTACTGTACTAACTAAATAATTTACGCAGCATGATGGCACATTTGTCTTGTCAAAATTACAGACTTCTTTTTTTAGACAGCATTATTTAAAAACAAACAAATCTACATCTAGCATTCCCGTAAACGCATTGCTTTCTAATCTGTGCTCATTCTACTGCTTGTGTTCACTGAATTTCAGGGGGAAAAAAAACGTAATCCGGCTGTGCCAGCCATTTCCCGCGGCATACAAGTAGCACACTGCATTGAATATTTCTAACTCAGTTTGAATAACTTAAATTAAAACAAACAAACAAAAAAACATGAAAACCCACAGTTTTAGTACTTTTCATTTTCAACAATATATGTGCCACAGTATGTCAGGGGTATAGGAATATATCATTATTTTTATACATTTTTGGAGAGGTTAGCTGCATATAGTAACATAAGTTAATGTGAAACAAAGAGAGGCTATATTTGTAGCTTGACTTGTGAACTGGACCGCAGTGTGAGTGATCGATTTCAGCTCCATGTTATTATATGGGTTTATTCAGACAGGTTTAATATCTCACAAGACTATATGCCAAAAGGAAATACTATTAACACTACTTCTGGAAATAATGCATACAGTCTGTTCTTGACGATGTCATATTTAACCAAAATCCTATAATCCTATTGACTGTAAGCCACCAATTCAAACAAACTAAACTCTTAAACCTGCAAAATTGAGACACCATTTATCTACAAAGCATATCAGAATGTGAAAAAATAAACAATTTTAAACAAAAGAAACAGGAACGTTGCCATCAGCAACTTTCAATGTGCAAAATGACAACATTCCTTGCTGACCTGGTAGTGAAGATACTTATACACTTACAAATTAGTTTCAAAATACTGTTGTCAAAAACAATGTGTGGCAAGTGGTTCGTGGGAAAAATCCAAACACCAAGGTGGTCCTACATTGAAAAATCCAAACACCAAGGTGGTCCTACATTGAAAAATCCAAACACCAAGCTGGTCCCTACGTTGAAAAATCCAAACACCAAGCTGGTCCCTACGTTGATAAAGGTTGGGAAGCACTGCACTAGAGGAACATTGTTATCATCGGTATGCACATTTCACAGTAAGACAACAATTAATAATTATAACAGTACCTGTTTATTTGAGCGAATACAAGACTGATCACGTAAGGACCGCAAGGTGGAAACATGAACTGAAGATAGAGTGCTATTTGATTTGTTGGCTGCTCCAGAAAAAGAAAGCTAAATGTAATTCTGAATTTCATTAGCTGGCTCTGACGTAATGCTTTGTTGTTGACCTCCACAGTTGCCAAGTCCACTTACAATAAGCGAAATTGGGCTTGTTGTTTAAAACGTCGCTTTAATTTTTTTAGAGTCGCGGGCTGCGTAATTGACTGGTGTCTATGTATATGCATGTCATTAGAATCATTCTATCCCCACCAGTTCAACTAAGAAAAACTAGAACTACTAAAAAAAAAATAGAACTACTAAAAAATATATGGAATTTGTAAAAACACCCCCATTCCCCTCCCTCTGAAATGGGTTGGGCTTGTTTTGGGAGACTTGGCAACACTGTTGACCACTGAAGTGTATGACCATGGGAAGAGCGCTTTTTTCAAATTATTGTATGTTTGAAAACAATGGAAAGAGACGGATAGAACAGGCTGAAAGGGAACGAAAAACATTATTAATGTCACAGGGGTGACTAAATTACATTGAGCTGAAGGTAATTGCCACTTAAATAGACCTGTTGTGCAGTGATGCAGTTTTGATTGCAGATGGGTGCGGCTAATGGAAGCTCTTTCTGCACCTGTTTCCCAGTGATTGCAGTCTGTTTAGAGAGAGAAGAGAGGACTGGAGCCGATTATTATCAATTTTAACTTACCTATCTGTAGTATTTTATATTTCCTTTGTGGGAACAATAAAGTTAGTTTCATTGGAACTTACCTGTCTGGAGCTGTCTGTCCAGTTAAGAATCCCAGTGTCTTGCCAGATCCTAGACCCTCTAGGGAAAGAGGGGTTAATTGGTGTGTACAGTTCTTGGTGTCTTACCACCAGGGGGAGCAAGCCTGCCCTGTTTTTCTCTGACGCACCCCTGACATTAACCGATAAACAAAATCTTGAATATCGTTTTCGTTCCAGAACATAACAAATACATTTTGTTTCTTTTTTTGTTTCTGTTCCATGAAAAATTTCGGGGTTCTTTTCTGTTTATCGTTCCAGTTCTGGTTCTGTTCCGTTTCCACGATTACTATTTCCATACCGTGTCAGCACGTTACTTAAACAGCACAGTAATGGAAGCATGCCAAGTTGTCCCCACGAAATATATAAATCTGTGTAGATAACAGAAATGACGCAATACGTACAATGGTAACCATGGTAACACATGGTATCGAAGACGCGTCAAGATGGATATGTTAAATCGCTTTTTGTTTTGTTTTTTAAGCAATGGTTTTAATTGTTTTTATATTAAAAACACTTATAGGGAAAAGACAATAGAAGATTTACATTATCACTCAGAATAATATTAAGTTATATAAAGTTATATTGTTATATTGTAAATTCACATTGGCTTTGCATAAACACTCTTTGACAATAACGTTTTGTTTAAATGTAATTTAATTATTGAAGTTCACGAACAAAAAAATGAAAATGAGCGAAAGCAGAATAAAAATATCAATGCACTATTCACATAGAAGGCAGCAGTCTCACGGGCAGTATTGCGTGATAGCAAACTTTTCTGCTATTAGTAAAACAAGCACATCTACAAATAATCGCTGGTTTTCAGCTGCTGCAAATCTGTAACTTTCCCTCTATCTCTCTTCCATTTCAATATAAGTTGTGAATGGCCAAAATGCTTTTCTTTTTTCTTCTTCACAGCACCGGGAAATATTGATTTCTATTTCAGTAGACTGGTGAGATAATGTGACACTTTTATTTTCCTAACAGCAGTATTTCTTTTGGATGTTATGTTCTCAACATGTTTTTATCAACATTTTAATTTTAAAATCCTCCCACAGAGTTCTTTGTTTGTTTACCGACATTTTTTCTGTTTCGTTACACATTCCCGCACACATCCACCTGGCTCTGGGCAGCTACCGTGCCTTGCCAGTATCAGGTACGAAAGGATGCTGGCATGGCATGGTGCTGACACACCAGGGAACGGTATGGGTTTTTACAAGAATGATGGAAACAATGTGGCACGCTTTCATAACAGTGACAGAACAATGCCAGCACGGTGCTGCAGGTTCATGGAAATGAGGTATTACACCGGTTTGTGTGTTGCACAGGTGCCATTAACACAAAGAAAATAATCAATGAAGGCTACCGTACCAACTTCAATAAACCAACGTTATCTTCAGTCACATCGTAGAGTGTAGAGGCAACACAAACTGATTTTTTTGGTCTGTTGACCAATTGTGACTCAACTCCAGCTCTGGTCTGTCGCATCTTCAATCCCAGATATAATAGATTTTATTGTGTTGTTTACCATCGGGAGTTTAAGGCTGATTTAATTGCGCAGCAGATTAAAAAAAGATAGATGATGAGCTGATAATATCTCTTCAGCCAAAGAAGCAGGCATACCATAATGTAAAACAGTATTTTAGTATTTAAAGCAGGGTCAGCTGTTGCATGGAAAACAAAGTTTATTTTTAAAATTGACAAGTTTAAGAAATGTGAAAGCAGAACGCACATAAATACTTAGGACTCTAACTAGGAAGTGTACTGCTGAGAAAAAAATGAAGGGAATTAAAAATTAAATGTATTGCAGCTTACTTGATTGCAGTAACAAAAAAAATGCCATTCTCTAAATTTAGCTTGTGCTAATGAAAATATCTGAAATATATTGCTGTGTTATATTTAGATTCGTAAATATAGAAGAACAAACTCACTGTTTTGTTCTGAAAAATAAACAGTAACATGTAATCATAAGAGCTGTCTGTGTTGCTGTCAGATCAGGACTTCATTAACACTGAGCATGGGAGCTGCAGCATGCTATTTCCATATTAACTGTAAACAATTAATGGTGCAGTCACCAATTCCATACACAACACTTGCAAAATATTTAAAATATAAACATACTGAGTTCATTGCAGTCATCAGCTGCATAGATTAACCATTCAGCAGAATGAGGCAACAAACAAGTGAGTACAGACACAACAAACCTGGTTGTAATGGGTAGGTCTCAGTTTTACAACAGCCGTTTAAGATTGCACATAGTTACTGGTACACCTGGCGGTCCCTGCTGGAAACACTAGTACTTGAGATGAAAAGGTTGAAAAGCACTGGTCTACACTACATTTAGAGGGTGTGTACTGAAACAGACATTTTCTTTTATCAAGCAGGAAAAAGGTAAAATACACAAGTTAATACTGTATTTACATATTTTCTAGCGGACTGATTTGGAACAGAGATTAAACATAGTTTGAACTGTAACATTTGAGGGCCTTTACCTGAGATTAGGGACCTCATATTGACCAACCCGATTAAAGGAAATCTACGGTCCATTTTCTAAGTAAACTGTCAGCAGTAATGCCCGATGATAATAATATATAATATATTTATAATATATTTAATTTTATATAGCACCTTTCATAGTGGACCACCATCACAAAGCGCTTTACAGAGGTAGGCTGTGAACTGTGCATTATATTCAGAGTCATTTACAATAGGACATTGATTTAACATCTCATCCACAGGATGGAGCACAATGAGGTTAAGTAATTTGCTCAGGGTCACACAATGAGTCAGTAGGTGGCAGGGGTGGAATTTGAACTGGTGACCTTCTGGTTACAAGCCCTGGACTTTAACCACTGGACCACACTGCCTTCTTTATTGCATTTTATTTATTTTTTCATGTATACTTCCACATAAGCTCTCTAAAATGAAGGTTGTACAAAATAGTTATAACAGCGTTGCAAAGAGCTTCTCTATAAAACGACAGTTTATAAAACTACTTTTATTTGAATAAACCCTATTCAACTTCTTCAACCAAGAGGCTAACAATGAAAGAAATGGGGACCCTTTTTGAGTGATGTGTCACAACACTGCTTGCAGGCTCTCAAAAACAAAACATTTATAAATTAAAGTTAAAGAATACTTGTGTAAAAGCATTAATATATCAGGTATTATATTTCAGGTGTTCATTTCACAATTAATTCTACTGACCACCCTCAATGATTTTAACTTTTTAGCCGAACATGTCAGTGGAACTGAGTCCATTCATAACTGTTTTTGAAATGATCCACAAGACCAAATCGCTCATTATCTCAATAGCACATGAGTTATCATTTTAAACTTATTCCAAGTGTGTCCCATGCTTCATGGTCTGTGGGATATTTAAATGTATAAAGGCCTGCATGATAAAGTTACTGTAGGTTAAGGTCCAACTTGTATTTTTAGCACCAAGTGTAGTCTTTTATGTGTTCAATTGAATGCGCTATACCATAGTTTCTATTTTTTCCATGGAATTGATTTGAAGAACGATCATTATTGTGATCAGCTCGATCATTTAAAGTGTGAACTGGAACACTCATAGAACATGAAAAACGGTTATGAAAAGACTGTGCTCAATGGCCTGTGCTAAATGCTTCCCACTCGTTTTTCTAACAAAGTTTAATGATGCACTGCTCACAAAGCATGTTGCAACTGTATATCCGCCACATACTGTAAAATCACTAACTACACAAATTATTTTCTCTGCAATTTAGAATGTCCGATTGTGCTCCCTCACTGTGGCAAATCCCCATCACAGCTCAGGAGAACTGAAGGTCACCACCAAGCGGTAAACAGCAGCTGTCGGCAGGTTACAATGGCCAAACCCATCATGTGTCCACTCAAGCTCACCGGCAGTGGAGAGTAAGACATGCTAGGCTGTGTTTCTGCTCAAGCTGACCGGGAGTGTAGAGTGTGACACGCTGGGCTGTGTTTCTAGTTGTACGTATCACCTGCTGTCGTGAGACTCAGCAGAGGTCACAGGACTTTGGTCTCAGGAAGGGGGCGTGGACAGTTTTAGTGTAGATTCCAAGAGTTTGTATGCCTAACATGTGTAAGCTCAATAAAGACTTTTGAGATTGAAACCTATAGTATGGATACATTACAGGGAACCGCTGATTCAATGTGACGTTAAAAAGTCCCTGACCATTTTACAATCTGCAGCAGCGACAGGGCCAATGTGATGCTCACTGTGGGATCAGGATGCAAACCTGCGCTCCTCTGACTGCATGACTCACCATGCACACCACACCGTCCTGTCTTACCAGGGAGCCATTCAGGGGTCCCCAATGAAACACCATTTTGATTTCATATACCGCAGTTAACAGTGGGAGCTTGTATTAGAGTTAGTGGAAAAAGGGGTTTCAAAGACAGAGCTTGGTTTCCCGATTCTTCCTTGAAAATCAAATCCTGGTTTCTGATGAAATACACAGAAGGGCAACTATTACAACTATTATGTAGTTAATAAAAATATTAATATTTATTTCTCACTTTGAGTTTCTCTCCAGTGCACCATGTTTGTTGACTGTTTTATTTTTGCATGTTTTAATCGATTTTTACTAAATGTCATTATCACTGTTCTAGATGCATTAAAGACTTTGGGGAACATGTATCAACCATTGCGACGGCATTATGGCCATAGTGCTGAGTTTACACTGGCCTTAAAATTGCCCCATGTGTATCATGACACTTTTGGCAAGTTAAGGCTGTATAAGAAATAAATTAGCACCGCCAAAATGCGCTCCGCCACTCAATAGCCATGCATTTTAAGGCGTGCCAAGCCTTAACCCTTAACCCGTCAAAATCGCATGGTACAGACGTCATAATCACAAACTACAAAGCTCTTCTTCGCCCAAACCACTAGTCCGGTTGAAACAAACCCAATGGCACATATGATCATAGTGTGGTTGTCTTTAACTCTTTGCTGTCCTGTGTCAGACAGAGTCCGACATTGCAATTTTCCCTTTCCAATCCAATGTCGGACCCTGTCCGACATCATCAAAAGACGTAAAAAAAGGTCTCTATTCTTTTTTTCTCTGGAAAAAGCCAAGAAAACCATTCAATGGCCGAGTTAGACCGATAGGAGCCGAGAGAAGCCGGAAAAAAAAGGTCCGGATCTGAGCAATACACTTAGCCCCGGCACCACAGAGATAACACGGACATAAACAAACAAGATAGCTGCTTCTGCATCCAGCGCTCAAAAAATATCACAAACATTTGCAGAGCTTTTTGAGATGTTATAGTAATAAAATAATGACTTGGATCGCATTATTGAGGAGTTTGGTGATAAAAACGAGTGATCATGAAATGATTTATCGGTATGCACTACTATAAAGAGGTATGTGAAAAATACAGCGAACAAGGGGTTGGGCGGGGCTGGAGATGCAGTACTGAGTGTCCTGTTGATATGCAGTGCCTTTTAAACCTATTTTAATGTGAAAAAAATACTTTTAAACAGCATGTCTAAAATAAACTGCGCGTGTGAAAATAAATTGGACCTGACGCGCCTGAGACATGCTGAATAGATGAAAAGGGTTAAAGGGTGTTAAAGGGAAGTTGCTACAATAAAAAAAACATGACAGCCACGTAAGATGACATCATCAACATACAAAACTGGCTTAAAAAAAACATTGTCTCTGAAACCGCTAGTCCGATTGAACAAAAAATTGGCACACATGATCCTAGTGTGGTTGTCTTTAAAGGTTGTTCAAGGGAAGTTGCTACAATAAAAAAAATGCATGGCGGCCACATTGGATGACATCATCAACATACAAAACATGCTAATAACTCCTTACAGAGTGCAGATAGGGCCATGGTTACTATGGAACACATATAGTAACCCATATATGCTCTATCAACAAATGTATTTGCCCGTGACCTTTGACCTCTCCTAAAGGTCAAATGTAAAACTGGCTTATAACTCCTGAGAGAGTGCAGATAGGGTAATGGTTACTATGGAACACATATAGTAACCCATGTATGCATTCTGCACTATTTATTAAAGTGTTTGGTACTGGTACTGGCATTCTGCACTATTTGCTAAAGTGTTTGGAACTGGTACTGGTACTGGAAGCCGTAAAGTTGCTGGCAACTCTAGTTATTATTATTATTATTATTATTATTATTATTATTATTATTATTGTATAATAATAATAATAATAATAATAATAATAATAATAATAATAATAATAATAATAGCCTTGGTTATATGTAAAACAAACAAATAATTACACAATTTTATCAAATATTAATGTGACTACAAAATAAGCAATACATAAATTCGAAAGGACAGTAATACCGGGGTGTGTTTATTTTTTATTTCTGGTTATAGATTTCTTGCTGAATATGGTAATGGTTTGTGTTTATTTGATTGTGCATTAAAATAATAAGAAATTATATTTAAAAAAATAACTAAAACAATGTAAACACAAAAGTTAATTTGGGAAATAATTCTCCTTAGCTATGAATTTGTAGGCTATATTGTTAGGTTTTGATGTAGCTGCTACCAATGTAAATAACTCAGAACGGTGTGTTTTTGTTTTTAGGTTAAGATAAATGATGATTATTATTCAGCTAAGGGTAACATTAATTTGAACAAACACATGCTTGCATTTGTCCCAGGCATAATAATTATCTATCCTATATTGACTGGTTTAATGAGTAAAGCTGCAGGGGTATTGTCACCAGGCCGAGTGACTGGGTTTGGCGTGCCAAAAAGGATGATAAAAACACCAGAATTAAATTGCAAAAAGAAACGATTTATTTATATGAAACAAAAGAAACACAAGCGAAAGTAATACGCCATGAGTCTCTCCAGCACCCACCTTCAAGGTTAGAGCTCTCCCCCTGAGCATTCCAAGGCCTTTATATATAGAATGAATTTCCCATAAGGCAACTCTCATTTAAAGATACAGCTCTCATTTTTTTAAAAAAAATAAAAATAAATACAGATGCAAAAATGCTTCATTAGCATCATCAAAAAAATATTTTGTCCAGATCCACACACATAAGGTTAACCATACACATATATAAGACAACAACATAAAGAAAAGTGCACTTTTAAATATTAGCTATGACCTTTAACCTCAGCAACCATTTTGTTTCTGCTGATGTGGCACTATCAGCCATCTTTATATGCTGAGGTATCACTGGCGGCCATCTTTTATACACTGCTGATCAGCTACTACCAGCAACAAGGATTTTTATACACAGGTATAAATAATACAAACTTTGTTTTTTTAATTATATTTTCTCTTTGCTTGTGTTGTTCTCCAAGAATGGGGATGCACTGCAGTGATTTGGGGAAAATAGGGGAAATGGTAAGTCAGAATTCATTACTCATGCATATCACAAGCACACACACATTCAGACATGAAGGGAAGTAGGAAAGGTTCTTGGAGTCAACAAAATACCTTGGTACAAAAATAAATTAAAAAGCCACCCTGTCACAGGTATACAATTCCATAGCAGTGTTTAAGCTACGGAACTCTGAATCCCCTGGCTTTCCATTGTAAAAAATGAAATATGATGCTAATATCATGTCATTTGTGTTAAGAGAGATCGCGATGAATATTCTGTGCAAATTTAATCCCTCTCGAGGTGTCCCATCACTTTATACTGAGGAGATACGGAATTCCATAGCACTTGTTTAGGCTATGGAACTCTGTATCCCCTGGCTTTCCAGTGTAAAAAATGAAATATTATGCTAATATCATGTCATTTGCATTAAGAGAGATCTCGATGAATGTTCCGTGCTAATTTAATTTACCCCCTGGCTTCCTAATAAATTATAAAAAACAATCCTCAATTTGATGACAAAATGGGTTGTGAGGGGAACAGAAATTATTTTTTGTATGGGGAGTGATACTTTTCTGTACATAATGTCATGAAACACAAAGTCAGGCTTCTTTAAAATTAAAAATAAAATCGACTTTATTTTTAAACACAATCAAGAGAAAAAAAAAATTATCTAAGCAAAATAAACTTTGTAGAGTAAACCCTTTTTGAGAAATGGTTTAATTAAATACATTCTTCTACAACATGTCTTAAAATGTTCTTCTTAGAGTAACTCTCCCAGCCCCTTCACTCCACATTCCTAACACAACTAACACCTCTCAAACTAGGTGCTCTTTTTAAACTTTTTTTTTTTACTCATGTAGCCAGGATAATTTGCATATAAAATATTAGGTTCCCTGAAATAGAAATGTAACAATTACCAAATGGGATATACCTCTTATAGCCTGAATGACCTGAGCATTTATATCAAAGCTGCTCCTTTCGAGCTTACTTAATTTATTAATTAGTCATTTAGCAGATGCTTTTATCCAAAGCAACTTACAGTACAGAGACTAGAGGGTGAACTATGTATCAACAACAACTGCTGCTGCTGCAGAGTAGGGTTGGCCGTGCTCCGGCTTTGCTAGCTACGGCTCCGTGGTGGCTCCAGTAGCTCAGCTCCAGCTCCAGTAGCTCAGCTCCAGCTCCAGCTCCAGAGCTGATGGAGACCCCCTGCTCCAGATCCAGGCTGGTTCCAGAGCTGATGGAGACCCCCTGCTCCAGCTCTAGGCTGGCCCCAGAGCTGATGGAGACCCCCTGCTCCAGATCCAGGCTGGCTCCAGAGCTGATGGAGATCCCCTGCTCCATCTCCAGGCTGGCTCCAGTAGCCCCTGCTCGGCTCCAGGCTGGCTCCGGCAGCCCCTGCTCGGGCTCCAGGCTGGCTCCGGCAGCCCCTGCTCGAGCTCCAGAGTCATTCCGGTGCAGATCCACAGTGCTGCTCCAGCTGCAGCTACTTTTAGCTGCTCCGGCTCCAGAGCCACTGAAACCTTTAATCAGCAATGTGTGTTCTTGACTATCACAGTAACATCCTATTAAGTTATTTTTGTAATTGTTCAATCAGGTTAAAAGCATTTTCTTAGAGACAAGAATGTGAAATCTGCTTTTAAGACACATTTCTATGAATCTAGACCTTAGTTCCCTTGTATATTAAGGGGCTGTCCAAAATTAGACATTTTCTGAAGGCCTACAAAGCATGCGCTAGTATGGTCAAAATAGCCATTAAAAAAATTGTTATTGATTGCTTACATATTATTTAATCCTAGCCTCCTATGTATGTTTCAGATTGCATTTGACTATAATCTTTCCATCACTGTCCTCTTTCTAAGAAATTATGAGGATGCTCTCTGTATATGCCTGCACTGGTTTTTATCAAAGGTAATCGCTGCAGACAAACAAAAATGACACACAGTTTTGCATTTATACTTTTAATTCCAAAAACATTCAAATAAATGTTTACTTCATGAAATATGTCTGCTAAAACAGTATCTCATTTACAGTAACTCGATATAGCACTTAAAATGTCACTGCAGCAACTTGGAGAACAACAAAGGCGGCCCTCTAAAAATCAGTTACAGTATTTATCATTCTTATATGGCCCTTAATTTGAAGGTAACCGTAAACTTTTACAATAAGCATTTGCTATGTCTCAGTTTTAAAACTTAGCTATGGTTCACAACATAACACAGTGAGATGATCACAGTGTCATGTATAATTGTAGGATACTATTACCAGAACTTTAACAATAAAGCCAAAATGAAAATGCTTTAATTTGCTTGGAAAAAATTCAAACTGGTTAAAGACTAGCAAGCACTGGCAAACGCAGCTCAGTTTTATACGGGTAGAACTAATTTATTTGAACGTTTTGTTTGGTTTATGGACTGCGATACCTGCACGCTGGGTGTCTTCAGTAATAATAGTAGTAAAGTATCAACAACGTATCGACAATAACAGTCAACCATTTTGTTACGACTTTCTAACTGGCACAAACAATTTGGCTGTAACAAAGAACAGTCCTACTAAAAGCGCAGTTTACAGTACCTCTGGGTTTCTGATCGCTTCATCAATTCCAGAGGGTGGGATCTCTACAAGCACTGTATGCAACCCTCTGATTGGTGGACATATTATTTGGTGATCCAATCAAAACCTGCTCGTTATACGGTGATTTATCGGTTAAGATGTGCGCTGTAATTATAAAAAATAAATAATTCCTGAACCTTCTTGCACCCCCCACCAGCATACAGTCCCCGCCCCCCAGTTTGAGAACCACTGACATATAACAACACCAGAAGCCCAATTAAGGTGTATGGCTAGCTACACCAGGACTTAAAGTGGAATACAATGAAAAGTGTGTTAAAAGGCAGAATGAGTCCCAAAACCAGGGTTCTGCTGATCTACGACATTCAGTCGGTAGAATCTGGTAAAAGTATGAGGCGTGGCCCATTCTGCAGCATTGAAAATGTCTACGACAGATGTGCCCAAGACAGTGGAAGCAAGTTGGCTAGATCGTATGCAATCCTGACTGTGTCTACAATCCACCTTGACAGCCGCTGTTTAGACAGGGCTTGTCCGTTGAACTCTGACCCGAAGCAGACAAACAATCGCTCAGATTGCCGCCACCCTGGATATTATTCCTGTTCCATATTAATAGTGGAATGAAATATGCAATATATTTTAAGACCTCACATCTGTTTTAAAGGCAAATATTTTAAAATAGTAGGCAGTGAAATACATGATTTCCGTGAAATTAGTGATATTGTGAATGTTCAGGGGCATTTCTTGTGACGGAGAGTGCAGACTCCTAACCTTCCTGAACAGCCCAGGAACAGAGGGAGAGTACTGAGAAGAAGGGAGAGTATTTAGTGTCTGCATTACCCTTTTTGATATCCCTGAGGGTTACATTATAGCTCGATACTGGCTACATTATGTACAATTGTTTGTATAATAAACATGGTTCAATATATCCTTTTCATTGTGTATATTTAGTTTTATCCATCGTATAATAATAATATAATATGAAGTCAAAACACTAAATCAACATGGGTCATTGCCTCTCCAAATGACCTACCTATTGTTCAATTGAGGTAGCCCATTTGAAGAGGAGGCGCTATTTTTCAGATTTGTCTGTTTTGGTGTTGCCCATTTTGAGGGTTTCAGAACACCGGCGCAGCAGAATTTTGTTATTTAAATGTGTCCGCTTATGTGGTGCCTCATTAATTTTGGGCCAGTTAATACATTCGGGATACAGTTTAATCTGTTTTACATACCACCTCAATTTTTTTTATTTGCCCCATTTACCCCTGTTTAAGGATGTGTTACATTTACAGCAATTGCATTTCATCAAGATTTGCAATGAAAGTGTGTATTTCTCAAAAGGTTGCTCAGCATATTCATTCACAGTATTTTATGTTTCTGCTCGTACTTAGAAGGAGCTTTGCATGTAAATATAAAACAGGTGGTGTGCTGCAGCATCTGACAAACTAGTCACAGGTGCAGTTTGTTTCTTCAGCCTTTCCTGTTTTAATTAATGATAGACCCGTTATATTGGACTCGGGCAATTAACCCACACTGTAATTTGTGCAGCACGGTTCCTGATTTCTTCATAGTCTGCTATTACTTCTGTTACACAACAATGGATCACTTGTATTGTGAAGTCCTGAGTCTTAGTGCAGCATGGGAGCTAGACTTAATAGGGAAATCTAAAACAATAATATACTATTGGACAGACAATTAGAAAGAGCTTTCATTTCTCAGCAGGGCCACCAGGCTGTAAGGGGTTTGTATTGTTCTGAAGGGATATGTGTCCGAACCTCAATGAGCATGGCTCCTAATTCCTTTATAAAAGTTTGCTTTCAAACTTGACCCAGAGTAATTACTTAGAACCTGTTGAATCAAAACATCAATAACTGTTTTATTTGCATGGCAGTTAAAAGGTTAACAGACAACTGTGTGCTCATTGTGGGTCTGGGTAAACTAATACAATAAGGGAACCAGTGTACATTATGTGTGGGTGAAGTCTATTGTATACATCACATGTCTTGCCCTCTCTGTTACTGTTATAAAATGAACGCCCGGGTTAAAGTGTAGATTGTATCAGCAGGGATCATTTCATTTGATGTTAGGTTTCTCAAACATAACTTTGTTTGACAGGTTTGCTATCCTTCCCTATGCTGGTTTACATTGCCGCCCCATCTAAAAAGATCCATTTCAGTTCTTTGTAATGGCTGTTTAGGCAGTCAAGTCATTTACAATGTCATTTAGTCACAGTCGGATAAGATTTCTCTCATAATGCAGACAGACTATGGGTGGATACAGCATTCGTATTTCATGCTTTGTAAGTGACAGATACCCAGCAATTTATCCAGAATCCAGTCCAAAGATAATGCTTTGGGTGTTCATGTTAACTGCTTGACTATGTTATGAGGCATCAAGTAATACCCAAATAATTGTATGTACTACAAAGTAGCAGAAAAGGAAAACTGATTTCAATAATAATAATAATAATAATAATAATAATAATAATGCTTTTCCTGTGTTATACAATGCATTCACCATATTTCTCTTGTATTTACAATGCTTCCCTATGCATTACCATGCTTTCACTACACTTGCCTTAGCAAATCTTTAAGAAATGTGTAAAATAACAATATTCATATTTTTGTATGAATAAACTACTGTTTTGCATCTGCCCTGTATTGAGTGCAGTGCTCTAATAGGGAATTGTATTACTTGTATTGTAACGCTTGAAATGTTTTTGCTTACGATTGTAAGTCGCCCTGGATAAGGGCGTCTGCTAAGAAATAAATAATAATAATAATAATAATAATAATATAAAATGATTTTTTTAAAAAAATAGGTTTGTTAACAAACGTTTTGACACAAGTCTTCAGTGTAGCCGTACCTTAGATAAAGTCAACACTTCTCCGTGTTGTATCTCATCACATCACCAGCTCTAGAGTACCATCATTCTTCAATGGATAAGAGCAGAGACCATCATTCTTCAATGGATATGAGCAGAGACCATCATTCTTCAATGGATATGACCAGAGACCATCATTCTTCAATGGATATGAGCAGACACCATCATTCTTCAATGGATAGGAGCAGAGACCATAATTCTTCAATGGATATGAGCAGACACCATCATTCTTCACTGGATATGAGCAGACACCATCATTCTTCAATGGATATGAGCAGAGACTATCATTCTTCAATGGATATGAGCAGAGACCATCATTCTTCAATGGATATGAGCAGAGACCATCATTCTTCACTGGATATGAGTAGACACCATCATTCTTCAATGGATATGAGCAGACACCATCATTCTTCACTGGATATGAGCAGAAACCATCATTCTTCAATGGATATGAGCTGAGACCATCATTCTTCAATGGATGAAAGCAGAGACCATCATTCTTCAATGGATATGAGCAGAGACCATCATTCTTCAATGGATATGAGCAGAGACCATCATTCTTCAATGGATATGAGCAGAGACCATCAATCTTCAATGGATATGAGCAGAGACCATCATTCTTCACTGGATATGAGCAGAGACCATCATTCTTCAATGGATATGAGCAGAGACCATCATTCTTCAATGGATATGAGCAGAGACCATCAATCTTCAATGGATATGAGCAGAGACCATCATTCTTCACTGGATATGAGCAGAGACCATCATTCTTCAATGGATATGAGCAGAGACCATCATTCTTCAATGGATATGAGCATACACCATCATTCTTCACTGGATATGAGCAGACACCATCATTCTTCACTGGATATGAGCAGACACCATCATTCTTCAATGGATATGAGCAGAAACCATCATTCTTCAATGGATATGAGCAGAGACCATCATTCTTCAATGGATAAAAGCAGAGACCATCATTCTTCAATGGATATGAGCAGAGACCATCATTCTTCAATGGATATGAGCAGAGACCATCATTCTTCAATGGATATGAGCATACACCATCATTCTTCACTGGATATGAGCAGACACCATCATTCTTCACTGGATATGAGCAGACACCATCATTCTTCAATGGATATGAGCAGAAACCATCATTCTTCAATGGATATGAGCAGAGACCATCATTCTTCAATGGATATGAGCAGAGACCATCATTCTTCAATGGATATGAGCAGAGACCATCATTCTTCAATGGATATGAGCAGAGACCATCATTCTTCAATGGATATGAGCAGAGACCATCATTCTTCACTGGATATGAGCAGACACCGTCATTCTTCAATGGATATGAGCAGAGACCATCATTCTTCAATGGATATGAGCAGACACCATCATTCTTTAATGGATAAGAGCAGAGACCATCACTCTTCAATGGATATGAGCAGAGACCATCAATCTAGGTCATAAGGACTTATTCACAGTACTGGCACCTAATTTGCTAACCAATGAAATACTACACCTTGGGAGCATCTTTTTTATGTTTATTTGCAAGACACAAAAGTACAAATATACCCTGGGTTATCGTTATCTGTCAATGTCAATGAGCTCTCAGAAGGCTGGGGTCACTGGCCTCTTAAAGGGGCAGTGTACAGTACAATAACTCTTTAAGGAGTAACAGCAATATGTGATAGGGTTTACTACACTGGGCACAATCGAGCAAATTGTTTTGGTCATCAACTGGATCAGTGTGCCTCTGTCTCTGCTTCTGCCATCCATAGATGTGTATTATTGTGCACTTCACAAAACTTTTGAAAACCAAGCTTGACTTTGAAATCAAATACAATCTGTACTGCAAAACAGTGCAGACCATGCTCTGCTAACTTTTAACAAAGATATTAGATTTGCAGCCCACCTCTGAAAGTTAGATTTGAAGTTGCAAAGATTAAAATGATTCCCTGTTCCGGTATATGAATAAATACATTAAAAAATAGCATTAGAAGATGCAATGTCTCATCCTTGTATTTGCTGGCCTACATAAACAATGTTATGGTGCAAAACAAATGAACCAAACTAGATATCTTGCAAAGTGGTTTAAGGTTACAGCAGTATAATTAAGCAATCTGTGTCATCTGAATAATAAGAGTTCTTGTTGACTGTCCAGTTTGCTTACCGCCCCCTGAAAGGTCATCCAAACCAATGCTAAAGTATTTATGCATGGTTATTACATTCTAAGATCTGTCATAGCCATGTGTAATTATTACTAGATTCAGTGAAAAGAAAAGTGCAGCATTATAGATGAGATATAGGTTATAGATTAGATATAGGTAGTATAGATTATGAGGATGTGTCAATGGGGAAATGTGCAGTGTGAATCGGTAATAATTGCCAACTGTGGCGGAGTGTCCCGCCCCTATGTATTTATTTATTATTATTGGTATTATTGTTTGCGGCGCGGATAACAACGCCGCGTATTTCTTATTGTTTATATATTTAAAAACCCTGTGAGGATGCATGACTGATCAGCTACTGATTATTTAACTAGCTGACAGTCATGCATCCTTACCAAACGCGTGCAGACTGTGGCCGAAGGGTAATAAGATAATTAACAGCCAGTTAACCCCTCGGCCAGAGTATAAGAACCTGCAGCTGTCCGTGCTGTGGGGTTGGGTGTACAGAGAGGAGGTACGGGGAGATAGAGAGAAGACAGAATTTAACAATTGCTAAAACGTGCTGGATTAGCCAGCACGACACTTACTTGTTTGTCTGTCTGATTCGTTTGGCCCTCGTGCCCTTTGTTTTGTTGATTGTTTAAATATTTTGTTTTGTTTATTTATTTATTAAATACGCTGAGTGCAGTAGCATTCAGCTTCACCCACCCATCCACTGTTTTGATTCAGTTACTTCCTGGTCCGTGACGTCACCACACCTCACCACTGCGAGCCATCCTGCCACACAACTCAAGCACATCCATGGCCAACCAGTAACCAGCTGCTCAAACAAACCTGTCATTCATGGGGTAAGTGTACAGTATTGTTTGCCAGAAGGATGAAGCTTCCAGTCCAGACAGGTGAATCAATTCTCACCAGATTACCTAATTGAGCGAGCTAACTCACTAACTCACTAACTAACGAAATCTCCATGGAGCGACAGAAATGTGATATAACAAAAGAAATCAGCTTTCAGGCAGTGAACAAAAATTCTGAGGGAATGGGTATTATCAGTGAAAATGCATGCTACTGGGTTGGGTGTAGCGACATTTAAACAGTTCCAGTACAGTGGAGAAGCAAACATTGCTTATTAATGAAGTGTAAATATAACACAAGAAAAGGCAAAATCATTTTTCTTTCAATGCATATCTTGCAACATTACTTTTATCATCCCAACTACCTTCAAATAGGAAACCTGACACGTTCCTGTATAGCCTAATGGAGGCACCTGAGGCTTGCTAAAGAGAAGCTGGATTTACTTTCACTCAACTCTAGCATCTATGCATGTCTTTTTGTATAGTTTCTCATGTTAATTATGTCCATATCAGCATAGAAATACTGCATGAAAAATGCATTTTGGATTGGTACCTGCAGTACTTGGCACACAAACTGAGGTTGTGGCATGGGGATGGCACAAGATAACATCTCAGGACCTTGCCATTTCAAAACATTCTGTTGAGATCATTTATCTTGTACTCTCGACATAACAAATTGTGATTTGAATTGTATTCCATATTCTCAATGAGCCACGATAAAATTAACAGGAATTAATAAAGTACACGGTGCACAGCAGATGGATATGATGCAGAAGTATTTCTCTAAATTATGTTCACATTTTTGATAAAAGAGGGAATAAAGAAAATGTAATTTATGTAATAAATCATTGTGATGAGGTATCTTGTTGCAATTCTTTACATATGCGTGTTCTTAATAATATATTGAGAGAGTTTGCAATCAGATAATTGATTTATTTTGCATCACTTGAATTACACTGTGATTTATGACCTTGGTACATATATGCATATGCTACAGTTATAGATTAATTTTGCATATTGAGATAGACTTAAATTATTCAAGTCAAGTACAGTATTAGCTGTGTTTCCGGGAGGCATGTGGAAAATCTGTCTCTTGTATTTCGGTCGATCCATTACTCAAATCTTTCCTTTCACCCTTCTTCCTATGTTAGCTACTCGACTTGCATGCTTTTGTTTTCAAGATGGATTGGTTGCATAATCTGGTCCTTAGCTATCTGATTCTCTCAGCACCTAGCACACCTACCCAATCCTTATTAGCAACATTATTTATTACTCTAGTTTTTTTATCTATTTATTTAATTTGTCTGGTTCATATTTGATGACTAATAGAAATCCTTAAAGAATAAGTAGCTTCAAAATACATTTTAAACCCATTTTTATTGTCCCACTATGTTAAGGTGCTTTTAGTTGTGATCAGGAGCGGCTCTTATTTAAGTTGCCTGCCATAGACATATGTAACACAGGGAAGATCGGGGGTGCGTTCAATAGCCAGAGCGCTACACAACGTTCCATAACGTTTTCTATTGAATGCCTTGTTACAAAAAAACACTCTGCAATGTGCTGACTCTGTGGGCGTGTCAAAATGGCGGAGGTGACCTACCAGTGTGCAAAGTGCGGTCACATTTGAACAAAATATCTGTGTTAAGTACATTATTGTCTATGTTGTAGTCATTGTTAATGTGTAAATCTTGTTTGCTTTAAAAAAGTGACGTTTTTCATACATTTCCACACGTACAAGAAGTAAACAGTCTTATGTTTTGTAATGGCTGCACACATTTATAAATGTTATTGTAAATAAATATAAACTTATGGTCACATACTGTAGTATTTTTATTATGTTACTAAAGATAGGAATGTTAAACGCTATTATTCTCATAGTTTTGCTACCCCTGCACAGTTACAACATTTCTTTTTTATTTTAAAAAAGGGGGAGAGTGACATTAACTTCATTATTATTATTATAAATATTATAATTACTATTAGTATTATTAAAATAAACATGACATAGCCTACCTTGAATGTTGCTTGCTCCATCCGAAAATGAGTTTTAAATGCAGCATCGGTGTAGCAGGCTCTATCACAACATTTTCAACGTAATTTCTAATTGATCTGGGATCAGTTTACAGAAATTCACAAAACAACAATCCACAGCAACAAGATGCCCACCCTGGGAATACGATGTACTGAGCAGCTGAAATGTTACAACAATAAACTGGTCAAGTGTTTTGGTATTTTGTGAATGGGACTTAATAAGGTAGCAAAACAGATATAACAAAATTACAATATGAGTGTCTAGACCATTTCATATTTAAAGTTCGTTCACTCAAAAAACTTGAGTGAATAAAAAAAAGAATCAATGTATTGACTTTGCAGTGAATGATACATGTATGATTAAATTGAGAGTCAAATCACATCTGTCTTTCAACCAAGAACAGAAAGATCCCATCTCCTCATTGTGAGGAACAGCTACATGTAGCTTTGCTATGTTTTGAAGGGCTCATTGTTTGATTTGAGCTGTTAGACACTGGGGGTACGTGAGTCCCAGCCAGGCGCTGGTCTGCATACAGGAACTCCAGCAGCCTGTTACCTGTTGTACTTTGTACATGTTTTAAAGGGAAGTGTGTTTGTTGGTGGAGATGAAACACACAAGAGATCACTTTGTTTGTAGCCTTCGTGACATTTTAAAGTGTTTAAATAGTGTATTAAAGCAATAACATCTTTTTTTTCACTTTCATTCTAGCAGTATTATTGAAAGACCATCAATTTCTGTTACAACAATGGCACTTTTTCAACTGCACCATGAAACCAGTCAGTCATTTTTTGGTGTATAATTTACAATAGTTTTTGGCATCCCGTTCTTTTTTTTAAGTTTGAGATTTAACACCAGCTCGTAGCTTTACATTGGACACTTATTAGGTAACTTTGTCCATCACAGCTGGGGGCTGTCAGTCCATGGCTATGATCTATGAGTTACACATACATGGCCAGTATGAATGCCAGCATCCACGCGGCTGATTATTACAGGGCTGGCAAGTCAAATCTATCACTGCTGTTTAATACAGTTATTCTGAATATCTTCTAGGAATTGGACATATCTCTTGAGTAGTATATGATTTTATCATGGGATTGGAAGGCTGTTTATGTGTGTGTGTGCATGTTTTATGCCAAGTACTGTATTGCTAAGCATGCCAGAAGGAGCTTATCTGTCCAGCAACACCTCCATCACATGCACTAGGACACCCCTTTGGTTCTGCTAGCTCAGTTCCAGTTGACCTATTGAATAAAATGACAATACATGAGCAAAGAAATCCCTGATAGGCTTTGGCCAAGCCTTACCCACATTAGCAGCTGTAGCTGCTGGGATTCCGACAGTGTGGGTTTTGGCACTTGTAAGGGAAGATGTTCATGTCAGACAATGAAGCTGTCATGTGTGAATTGTTGCAGGTGAAGCGGTGCATGTTGAACAGTGTGAGGGCCTTGGGATACACTCAATTAAACACTAAAGTTTCAATGGATTATCAGCAGGGGTTCCACCCACTCCTATCTCAAGTGCTGTCCTCAGTGCTTAATTTGTAAATCGGGAGGTCCTAGAACACATAGTGAGCGCGAGAGGGGGGGTGTTCCGGGGGGGCTCTGAGGTACCGGAACGCATGAGAAAAAAGTGACAAACACAATGTAGCCAGGCAATGTAACTATAACCTGTGTTAAGGTGTCATCTTTAGCCTTGGCTACAATGCTTGTTGCCACTAAATGGGCCTTGGTTCGGGCATGTTCAAAAACCTTTTTTCTGAGGGCTCTTTGTTGTTTTTTTTATGTCGGAGGGAGAGGACGTTACTGTACATTCCACCCACTCTTTTGCTAGTTTCATCCCTCCCTATGATTAATACTTCTAAGTCATCTTGAGTAAAGTCAGCCAAATTACTAAATAATAATAATAATAATAATAATAATAATAATAATAATAATAATAATTGAGATATACATCTCATTTCCAAAATAAATAAATACAAACATCTACTGGTATTGTAACGTTATTGTACCAAAGGCTTAATTATATAACTTGTGATTACATATTTGACCTTGAGGAATGAATGTATTTTATACATGACGATTTACAACTACGGTTAAATATTTTATAATTTAATAATGACGGCGATTCACCTTAGTCCACAAGGTGACACGTAGTATCAGCTACAATACAACAACCTTTTAGGAGGATATTGCACATTCTAATGGATGACGTTCTTAAACGTCTATTATATTTTACACGCACATTAAATATACATTTTCTAAATGTTATTTTACTGTGTTAAACACTAAGAAATACTAAATATATACGCGTCTAAACGTTGTTTTTATAAAATATACATTTTGCGGTTATGGGTGTGCTTCAACGTGTGATTGATCACATGACTAATCCCAAAGATTTACTGGATAGAAGAGGAATTGGGCAAACAGCGTTTTGCTCTGTGCTGAATAAATACCACGGATTAGTTCCACAAATACCACTCGCTTGAGCCTCTCTTTTTTGTTGTTGTAAAAAACAATGGGTGACTCCAAATGTATAGAAAAAAACACATAAGAAATGCAATTGACTATTTTTTTAAAAGATTAAATTAAATTAGATTAGATTAGATTGATACTGATGGCTAAACAATGCTAATGGTTCAAACTGTTATGTTATCTCCAGTATTCTAAATATATATTATTATTTTTTTGTTAAACTATATTTAATTTAATGTTTATGAACCAAGTCAACCAAATATAGATTCTCCCTAGCTTTTGTGATGTGCAGTTTGTAAACGACTCGTTCTTTCCGGTTCAAATAAACCTACGTAAACAATCTTAATGCGGTCTACATTGATTGGTTTTGTGTCATTGAATCAGTGAATCAAATGAACGAAATGAATCAAATGAATCGAGACACTAAAAAGAATCGAACTGCCCATCACTAGTCCTCCCCGACCCCGTCCCCCTCTCCCGCCGAGTCTGACTCACTAGTGGCCTGCTAGCTAGTGGAGGACGTGGCGGTGGTGATGCTGAACTGGCGGGATTAAGCGCAGACAGCGCTCCTAGCTAAGGCATCGCCATCAGGAGCAGTTTCCCCCTCATTTTTGATTTGGCTTTCCTTTCCCCTCGACACGTTTCAAATTCAGTAGCGACGTGATCACGTAGGGACCTCTCACTAGCTGACTACCACTGTTTCAAGATCAGTTACTTACCTCGCCGGCCCGCCCCATAACCTCTATGTACAAATAAGAGAGCAGGTCTGGAATCGGTGTGGCAGGATAGGATGCGCTTTTACTGGGGGACCGGAGAAATAACGAGGAGGCAGAAGCAACTTTAACTCTAATCGCTTTTATTAGAATGTTTACAGTGCAAACAGTGGAAAAAATAATAAATCATGCCGCGAGAGGTACCGGATCCAAGCAAATTAGGTGCCGGAACCAAAAAAGTAAAATCTGAGAGGTGCCGGATCCTGTTCCGGCAGGATCCGGCTCAAATTAAGCACTAGCTGGCCTTCAAACTAAATTTGATTTGTTGTGGAAGCTAAAAAAAAAACAACTAATGTCAACTGAAACGCAAAAGAAAATTTAAAAAAATCCAGCACATTTATACTGCACTTGATCCACAGCCTGACAAAACTACTTCTTAATAAACCGTTTTTAAAACCTACAGTAGTGACTGTGCCCAGTGTAGTGACGCTAATGGAATTAAGAATAAGCACAGCAGTTTTGTAAGAAAAATCAACCACATTGATTTTTCTGACAACTGTGTACTATCTCCCAATAGAACGTCAGTTTTGCACTAGCCCAATCTACTGTTCTAAACTAAGTATTGCATTGAGTTGGGAACTAAGGGTAATGTTATCCAATACAACACCAACAATCTTAATTGTGCTCACGAGCATATTCTGATGAGACCTAGTTCTAGAACAATGTAAATAAGACCTACAGCTAAATCCAGGGTACAGCCTTTAGGTCTAGCATCTCATTGCTTATTTGTGTCATAAAATAGTAGGCAAATAAACCCAACACGATCAGCTATTGTAAAACAACTACATATAACTTTGTAAAAACAGCAAGAAATGTCACATCAGTCACTGGGTTTAATAAGACAAAGATTTTAAGTTTGGAGGTATTTTGGCATACACATAATGATGACAAACGAAGTTGATGTACAGTCTTGTAAAATCAGCAAAGTGAATTACCCCCATAATAAATGGAGTAGAGGCAGTCAGGACACTGGCAGGGATTTTCTTAAGTGGCTTTTCACAACACAAGAGACAACAGCAACTAAATGTTTTCACAGATAGTCAACCCACGGAATTTCCTTTGTAGTTCCCTGAAGGTCTGAATGTTTCAAAAGATGGCTCATTCTTTATGTATCTGTCTGATACCCTGGTGTACAGGCAGTGTACGTTTCGCATTGAACACAGCACTTAGACTCTGTGTTGGAGGTTGTGGGATGAGTTGTAAGGCAGAAGGATATATGTATTTACTTAGCAGGACAGAACTTGAAGGAATAGTGATGATGCCATGTGGTCATGGAGTTTACAAGAGACGTTGTGTCATTACTAATTCACAAGCCTTTCATCTGCACAGGACTGGCTTTACTGTAAATCTGGCACAAAACACCACAGAATTCAGCATGATTGTCATTTTCTGCTTGAGAAAGGCCCACAATTGGATGGCAGGTGAGGGCAGAGTTGAAGACTCTCTCACAGTGCCTATCTGCCAGCACCATGCCTGATTGTATCCAGTGCCAAACATTACAAAATAAAACCTGTGTCGGATTTGTATAGCTATTAGCTTTTAGACATACAGTATGAAAGTAATATTATTTATTATAGACTACTGAAGGTATTTCAACCAATCAGAACACATGCTTCATTATTCTCAATATTGATACGGTCCCCACTTATCATACCTGAGGCCCCACTCGGAATTCCCTTCAACTGCAAAGTCAATTTACAATCAGCCACATCCCACAGCCACTCAACGGTATTCCCATTATCACCTTTTCCCTCTTCAATGAAAATGACAATGCAATAGAAAGACTGACTGTGAAAAGAAAACAAATATAGCTGGATTTCTTTATTCTTAAATTAACAATTAAGCAGTATATAACAGAGTTATAGGACTGCGAATGTCACATTGAATAATAATAATAATAATAATAATAATAGGCCATGTCCAGCAATGAATCATGGGACAATATGTAGTGCAATATAAGAACTAAGCGAGACACTGCATACTGCCTGAAGCTCATCAGCCGGGTTAGCAGGGAAAGGTATTCATTCCAATTACATATTGATGACATGTGTGATGGGGTGCAGCCTATTTTGTGGTGGTTTTGTGGTTTTTGTATTTTTTAGAGTGAGTTTGGGGTGTGGTTCAGTGAGTTTGTATGAGGAATGTGTGGAATGTGCCTGGGCTAATGAGGTGCGAATTGACCAATTAGCCCAGGCACCTGTATAAAAGGGAGTGGTTGGGTATGTTAGTTGGTGAGTGTTTGTGAGAGTGAGAAGACCTGTATGAGAGAGTGAGTGGTTATTTTTGGTATAGTTTGTTTAGAGCCTGTTTTTGTGTTTGTCTTTTTGGTTGGCCATTGTGCCTTTTGTTTTGTGTATTTTGTTTGAGTAAAAGTCTTTTATTTTCCCTGCACATCCTGACTCTGAGTCTCCTTACCCCGGTCAGCCTGTCACACATGTCAATAAAGAAGTACTAAGAGGACAGTTATTTAACCTTTAACATTGTATATGTCTGGGTATAATTATGAGCAGCAGCCCTTGGCTTTAGGTATAGCGACAAGAAGGCAGTTACTGCAGGGAGAAATCTAATCAGACAGGGGTAGAATGGCGTTCCTGAGTGTGTGATGATGGACCCAGAATGATGCTGTACTAATACCCTCATACAAACATGCAACTTCACTTTACTGCATAATCCCAGATCCATTATCACCAGTGATGGGCCTGGAATTGGCAATTTGATCAGTGGAGTATGAATGTTACGAGTTCGTACAGAGAAACATATCTTCAGGACCAAGTGTTCAATTCTTTAAGCCTGTATATACAGTATATAAAGACTAGTTTCATATAGAAACACCTGTGTTCTTTATATGTGCATGTCTTTGTACAGTCACTTGCTTGATGAATGCTTTAGTTGCCTGAGGTCCAGGATGGATGTAGATTGCTCTTTTTAGTGGTAATGGTTGGAAATCTAATAAACTTGGTTCTGTAAATCACTGATCTTAATCCAAAAATACAGAAGTTCAGAAAAAGGTCTATTCATTTTGTATTGTAAATTAAAATTATATTTAAATTTGGCTGGTGTTATTTTCATCTAAGTTAATAAAAAAAAGTAATGATATGGATTCAACTAGGAAAAGGTAATGATATGGATTAATCTTTTGATCTTGCCTGCCCCTAAGAACATTTTTTTGTATTCCTATAATATTATATGATTCCTATAGTCCCCTATAATATTTCATTGTATAGTACTGTACGATTCTTATAGTAGCACAGAACTATTTGTTTGATAGATACATCTAATATTGTTCTAGCCTGTAATATCTTACATTGGCAGCAGGCTTTGTTCGTGAGGATTTTTTTGCCAGAACTCCTTGATGGAATTACAATCTTATTATGTATAGTTAGGTAAGCCTTGTTATATTTTTAGAAAAACTAATTTCATTTTTTTTTTCATTATAGTGATGAAGGACACACAGGTCATGTTCAACTCATCTCAACATGCAGTAGCGTACAAAATTAGGAATCCACTTGCAACTTTGTTGTATTGCTGTAGGCAGGTTCAGCATTGTGTGCTCTATTGTAATTCCAGCCACAAATTAACAACGGCCTTGAACTCTCCATACGATCTGATTAGCTTTGCCAAACTTCACCTTGAAATATCACAGACCTCTTCAATATTATGGGGCCCCTCTTTGTAATGTGGTCCTTTTTAATAGAAGCAGTCATAGCTGATTTAATTGATTCCAGGGGTTCATCCTATATGTCAAAATATTGTATCTCAGAGGGAGACATTATACTACATTGTAATCGGGGCATTATCAATGAATACTGTCAGGCACATCAGTGTGTCTAGAACACCAAAGTACGGGACTGCACATATACTATGCAAAGAAAATCAGTGAAAATGATTGCACAACAAAGCACTGTAATGCAGTATTTGGCAATTTACAAAACAGCATTTTATAAACAGTTTTTACCGTGCTTTCTCAGTCTCTGCCAAATGAATCTGACACACAAAAATAAACTGGTTTTGGAGTTTGGAGAAACAACCTCGTTTCACCTTTTGAACGGTAATAATTCTATTAATCCCTTGCTTTCTTGTTTTCTTTATTGAACATGATTAGACTTGGCAGTTTGTTTTACATGAAGTGAAGTGACAGCATGTCTGTCCTGCTAAGAGCTGAATTTACTAATTTAGATCCATAATAAAATGTGCATTGATCAGTTTCCATCTATACCGTTCAGTTGGTAGCAGCATGTATAAATGACACACGCCAAAGGTCAGTTGGCTAACAGAGGGTATCATAGCTTACAAGATAGGATATGACAGGTTCTACTTCATGCAGATACAATCCAAGTAAATCTAAATCTAAAATCTCAGTACACTTTCATACATGTTTAGTCATTGCCTGTGTTCTGAAATCACTGCTCTCAATGTCATAAAGACACAAACTTCTTGTGATTGCATCATTGTGTCAGTTGATGTTGTTGTTGCAGGAGGCCCCTTTACATGCATCTCTCATAACAGTGACACTCTCTACCCCTTGGCAGAGCTAAGTTATTTCTCCCACAGCGATTTTAAACCATTATATAACGTGCATTGATAGTCTGAGCCACCTTCTCTGATCTTGGGCTGCAGATGTCATTTGGCCCCCAGAAACAGACTTATTGACTAGTGTGGCATTTAGCTACTTTCCTCTCTGCTGATACATTGTGAGAATGTGATCCAGTCCACTCTTTACCACACTGTGGCAAAGTGGTTTGCAGTGTGCAGGTGTAGAGGTGATGTAATGCGTTAACAGATGGCAAACAACAGAGTTCCCGGTCCAAACAATTCTTTATTTGATTTAATTGTAACCCAGGTCATGCTGGCGACCGCAAATAATAATCACAGGCAACACACAGCAATGTGCATTGCACAGTTTAAACCACGGGTTACAGTCCCAAAATAATAAACACAGTATAAACACACACACACAACACAAACCGGATCACAAGTCCAGAGTGAGTCCTAATGTGCAAGTGGTGAAATACAATTATTGGTGAACAGTAGTGCAGTGCTGTCCGGGTTGGTGCTGGCCTTTAGCGACAGCTCCCGGTACGTGTTAGTCGTCTAACAAGAACAAACGAGTACAATGGTTCTCTCGCAAACCATAACAAAGGAGCAGTTCGCTCAGCCACATCCCCTTTTGTACCATCAGCCACGCCCCCTTGGTAAGCGAGAGCAATCACTTTTCCTCCAATCCGCGATTGCCACATCGCTTCCCGTCTGGGGCGATGACTTGGTGTACTGTGGCTCCGCCCCCTTTCTAGCTGCCCGACTTCCACCTTTCCCTGGAATGAATTGTCAGACCATCCAGTCCAGGGCACACTGTTCCCTTTACACAGCGCCCTCACAGGTCGGGAGGGAGATTTATAACCAAGATTCATTCTTTCTCTGTCACACCCACTGAAATCCTAAATCAGTCATAGTTTGAGAAAGAAGCACAGAAAAAGGAAATGTCCATGCAAAGCGCCCTGTACCATTTGTTATGTTAACAACTAGTTGCTTTTCCTTGAATGTATTTCCAGGTTTCAGAAAGAGGACATACAGTACAACATAGAGTTTAGGGTCCCCAGTAAAGGCACTGCTGCATGGTGCGAGTCATGCGATTAAGATCTCGAGGGCGTGAATACTGATCCCACTGAGTTGCCAATCTTGACTGGGAGCCCACAGGTAGCGCTACATTGGTCTTTGCACTCCCAAGAACAAGGAAGGGATAATCAATTGGGTTGGGTTTAACTCACCTCACCACATCAACCCTTACTGGTCCTCTACCAGGCAAGGCCAATCTAAAATTGAGTAACACCCAACTGGGCACTTCAAGCTAAGGGTGGATCCCACCCTTAAACAATGCTTGATTTTTTGTAACCCAGTCATCAACTAGATCATCAGCAGTTGCTGGAATTGATTTTTAGCGACTTTTCTTTCACCTTCTGTCCCATTTTATTTTTTAAAACAATTTTATTTTGAGGCGCATCATTAGGCAGCTGTCATTCTTGGCTTCATGTATGCCTTTACTCTTTGGAAACTCAAGTAGAAGTTCTTGTGTTTGACCAAATGTCATTCAATGTTGACAAACATCTCCACATTCCTATCATAAGGTGTAAAGCCAAACTGCTTTTCAAAGAATTTTCCATTCTGTTTTTGCAATTGACTTTAGCAACATAGCTGTAATCCAGCATTCTTAAAAAAATAAAAAAATAAATGATAAATCAGGTGAGATCCATGTGTGCTGTTCAGTTTCTATGGCAACTGTTTCTGGGTGTACACCTGCTATCACTGTATGGGTTTCCCTCTTAGTTCTTGGTTCCCTCTGCCTCTCAACAGAATACTATTAGTGAAAACAATACCACATTCATGTTTATTACACATGTGTGTAATACATTTTAATCTGGAATAAGATGCAGAGTTATATGTTGCATTTTGCATCACCACTGGTGTACTGGCATATTGTGTGTCTGCAGATCATGGTGTTCTGGTAATTAAAGTGTGAGTGCTCAACCTAAATTATGCAGATGCATTTTAATAAAGCGTTTCGTGCCTGGTACAAGGCAGCATTGACTGGAAACAAACAAAGTAGGGGCCCTGCTAACTGGAGCAGTAAGTCACAAAACTACTGGCAATCCACCGTTTGTGTAAACATTAAAGCTCACTGTTTAATCCACAATTATGGATTTTCCTGTAAAAAGTGCAAAACCATTAACGTTTTTCTGGCATCCGTACATCTATTTAATGCACAAAGCACAGTAAATGCATCTGTAATCTAGCATTAATTTACTACTTCTGAAAGAGGATTCCTAAAGTTACAAGTACATCAAGGGATTTTTAAGTATTGCATTCTGTCTGCTATTTGTTATCACTTCCATGGCAAATTCCAGTGGTACAGTAATCATGACGCTTGTTGGTTTAAATGAAAGAAAGCTAAACAGTGATCTAAAGTCACAGCAGTGACTCCATTCAAGATAGAAACAAGTGTTGAGAAAAACTACTGGATACAATCTTCATTAAATCACACCCTTATAGGTTACTGAGATATGCAACCTTTTAACTCCTTACAATGATAACCAGGGATCCTAGGAATCCGTTTGCTCTGGAATAATGCGGAAAAACACAGACTTTTTATGCTGTCTGAGAATTTCTAGTTTTACACTTGTAAATAACATGCAAGGCTTTTTTTGGTTGTTTGATAACCAAATCAATACACTTATCATCAACACAGGCAATTTTGCTTTAAATTTAGTAAAAAATACTTGTTCAATAAAACTGGTGTACAGAGGTCAAGGCTGAGCGAGGCGCACTGTCAGTGTCACATTCATGCTGAAACGTAGCTACAGTTTACTTCACTATCCAGTGCATTGTTACTACTCAACAAGTAGTAGATGCCGAAAACTATACAATTCACCCCTAAAGATTGGGTCAATAGCCATCCAGGTGACAAAGACTAGCTCGGAGATCAACTAATATGAATAAAAAATTTTGTTATTATTATTATTATTATTATTATTATTATTATTATTCCTACACAGACGTATTTGTAATGTTTAAAGTAAAATGGGAAGTTTGTTTATATTATTGATTGATGGCACTGCTGAACTTGTAACTTCCTTAGAATTTGAAAGTGTGCCAATAAGTACTTCCTGTGTTAACTGTTATTCAATAGTACTATTTGTGGACGACAACTCAGTTGTTTAGCCTTTTATGTTAATTGCGGAATAAAGCAGATTTTTTTTTTTATTGGAGAGTTTCATTTTTTTAATGAGGAAAACTAGGATCCCCGATGATAACTACTTATTCATGGCTGACAATTCTCCAAAAGGTGATCTTGACGTGATTGAAGCTGACTAAATAATTCCATAGATGTAGACTGTTTTGCAGTTTCAATGACACACATGTTATAGCAAATATGTACATGTATGTTCCTGTTTTTGTGTTTGTCTTTTTGGTTGGCCATTGTGCCTTTTGTTTTGTGTATTTTGTTTAAGGAAAAGTCTTTTATTTTCCCTGCACATCCTGACTCTGAGTCTCCTTACCTTGGTCAACCTGTCACAGTAAGACATTTGTAATTATTGTGTTAGCTACAATCACTGGGTGTGAATTTCTAATAAATTGACTACTCAGGACTCTATGAAAAAGCCACCCTACGTCAAACATGCTGCTTGCAATACAGTTTGCTTAATGTACTTATTTTAGCTAGAAAGAAGTACAGAAAAATCAAGCAGAGTGTACAAAAAAAAACCAAATTATTTCAATGTGTTAATCAATAATTGATCTGATCATGCTGCTAGATGTTTGTCGAGGTTGATGATCAATAACTTTTTCTGAAGCCACAGGGTTCCTGTATTCTGCCCAATTGGCTGCGGGACATAAAGCGAGCTGGTGAATGAAGACCTCTGGTATTTCACTTGTATGGTTTGTAAGCGATACAAGCCGTTTCATGATGGCACATTAGAGGATTTAAAAGGTACTTTTCAAATCCGTCACGCTGCAAAGATAAAACCTAATCCTTTGGAGTCGTGGCTCGTCTTCATCAAAGACCTTTTGCAGAATCTTTCTTTTTAATATAGGAAAGGGTAACATCAAAGCTGCTCCAATGAGAAGCTGCACACCCTGTGTTTTTATTTAGCTATTAGTTGTCACTGAAGTTTAACTGCTAACGTCCTGGTCTGAAACGTCACTGTACTGCTGATCTCTTCGGGTGATTTATTGATATAATGTAAATGGGCTGTCATAAATAGTTTCTATAAGATTATTTTACTGCTTTATAAAAATGTAATCTTTTAGGGCTTTTGGAAGGGTTTTGGAGATGACATATGTAAAAAGCAACTAGACAAACAGAAAGTATGCATTTATATCTATTATTATTTGTATTGTAGTTGTCGTAGTCGTAGTATTACTGTGGTTGTAATACTGTACATTTCCAAAAAAAGATTAACCTCCAAATTCATTCAGACGCACACTATATAAAAAGCGAAATACTTAAGAAGTCTCAATGTAGATAAATCCATTCAGTTCTGCCAGAGTATTTAGATACTATGTATGATAAGAAATACACCAATATTGTATAGGCTGTATTTCACCCACTTATAAACAATGCAAAACAAAATGGATATTAACTTAGTGAACATTATTAAAATAAATAAATACAATATAGATAAAGATATGTTGGTAGTGTTTGATATTTAAAATAAATAAATAAATACAATATACATAAAGACATGGTGGTAGTGTTTGATATTTAAGACACAATCTGCACCTTTAAGGTTTACACTTTCTGGAGACTGGCATCTACCTCCCAGTAGAAGAAATTGTGGGAGTGCCATTACCGTGTGTTGGACACACAGTTAGTAAAACATACTGCTGTTTATAGTTTATGCGGTAATATTGGCACCTTATAAAAATATCCTCTTTTTATTTCAGAGCTGGCACTAAATACCAGTAGGATACCTCTGTGAATACACTGTACTGCACAGGGTGCTGCTGTACCTGACTAGCGTGGCTTTTGTATCTAATGTGAGGTCGGGGTAATAGAATGGTGCAAATAAACCCAGGTCTCATCTAAAAGAATGCCTGGACTGAGTGAGATACTATTCTACTCAATGTTCCTCTGGCACGGACCCTCACACAGTTTAAACATTTGAATGCATGAAATACAGACAGGGTTAAAAGCTCCTGTAGTATAGCAGATCACTGCAGGTTAATTAGCAACAATATTTGTCTGACTTCACCTCAGGCAACAGTAAACATATTCTGAAGTGAGTAGTTCCCAAATGAATAGCAATGAGTCCCAATTGATACAAATGAAAACATACATACATAAATAAAATAAAATAAAAACAATAATGATCAGTGAGAACTGTTTTTCATCCAGAAATCAGCTCATGAACAGCAGGTGTTTGGCAAGAACAGCAAGTAATTAGTGCGTGTAGCATTTCTCAGAGTGCTCCAGGCTGCTGGGAGATATTTAAAGATGTCAGGAGAGTGTGTTGTTTTTCTATGTAATAAAGATATATAGGGTAGACCACTCTGCTGTCCTAATTTGGTTTTATAATTAAAACCCTTTATGTCTTAGTATTCCATAAATTGTTCCAATGTTTTTTGTGTCTGGAAATAATTACATGACTGTTTTTTATGGCGAGGCATATATCCCTGACCACATAAAACCTGTATAGACAGAATGGAGGCATGCAATTCTGCCCTAACCTATGGCTAGCAGTGCAAGACACACAATTTGTATGTAAATTTGCGTGGGGGGTTGTATTGCTGCTAACCATTCAACGGGCAGAATATTTGTATTTTTACAATGATTTTTCTTTATTGCGGCTGGAGTCGAATACTTTTTTTTTTTCAGAAATTGCTTGGTTGAGAATCGTTCATGAGCTGTGTGTAGGGCGTCCCTATTGTGCACAAGACGTTCCTCTTGTGCAGTGTGGGTGAAGCAGAGCTGAGATGCTCAAACAGAGCGAAATGATGAGTCTTATACAATAAGAAACATCCTACACATGACAGATTCATTACAAATCCCCAGAACAAAGTATCTACACAAGAACTACTACTAAACAGAGTGCTGGGTTTACTTTAGAATTGTGCCGTATGTCCTATGCTTGGGATGACATCTGTACTCTGGATAAGATGTACTACAATTTGGAGTCAAATGTGGAGTCAAATACAAGTTAAAGAGTAGCTTGTGTTAACTAATGCATTCTTCTTGTTGTTTGCAATCACTTGTACACCACCTTCTACGTGGTATTTCATACTGATGTATTTCTCACATCGCTGCAGGAGGGACATGTTAAAACTCTGCTGTACCAGCTGGACTTAGAGAGGAGACATGTTTAAGAGGCCTCACCAAGATGTGATGGCTGAAACAGAAAGTGATACAAAATTAATCTTACCAAGAAGAAGAATATATTAGGTTGTGATATGTCATACCCATAGCAAGTTCAGATTAGGGGTGTAGTATTGTAGCTGATGCCTATAAGTTATCATATAATACAAGAGTGATAACCAATATTTAACATTATAACTAGTGAAATGTTTTAATAGCAGATGAGACCCCTGCTTCCTGATCTCATATAAACCATTGTTTTCTGCTACCATATAGTTAGCCTTACTTCTTGCTGGGATGGGACATGGGAGAGTAATGATTTTTCACAGAAGGACCACACATGGTGCAAGCCAAATTGAAATAAATACAAATAAAAGCTCATAGTTATGGTATTCCAAGCATTGTATTATTTTCACAAGCTAATCACCTGTGCATTCCCTGAACTACCTTTGGTTGATAAACAGATGCAAGTGTGGTCAACTGCCTCTGTCTTATTAAAGAAAGCTAGAGTTGCTGTGAACACTGCTTTTGATAGATACTTGGAATTTGTGTGTGTGAGCAAAATAATTGTACAATACCAGGACTAACAGGAATATCCTTTATGTATCCATGGCGGACTGACTCAGAGCCAGTTAGGGTCTGGTAAAAGATTGCAGTCAAATTCCCCTTTGAACTTCTCATATCAATCATAACCGCATTGGGTTGTCACTCCAAACCAAGACAACAATTGTCTTGCTGTCAGATTCCCTAAAGGAAGATGAAGAGATGACAGTCTTTGGGTTTAAGTTTTGCACAATGCATACTGTTGTTATCTTTTGTCTTATTATACAGAATAGTATTTACAGAATTATATGTTATTTACAGTATTTACAGAATTGTAACTATTTCATTTTTTTAATTCATAATTCCTTTGTCAAGGGAGTGTCTGGTTAAATAAGACCTTTTTGGTTTGTGATGGCATGACATCCACTGTAGCTTATATAAAATTCTCATATTTTAAATAATAACATGCCTCAGATTTTTAGGTTGACAATGTCCCTCCCAACCTGTGAGGGCGCTGTATAACAGGAACAGTGTGCCCCAGATTTGTAAAGGACGGACAAAAAGTATTTTTTAACTGACAAATACTGCACCAGTCACAGTAATTGTGCATTCACCAGTCTAAGCAGGTTTACACAAATTAGGCTGTTAAATGCATTTTCTCCACTATCCAAAAGTGAAAAGAAAACAGTAGCCCATCATAGTTTATTCTAATATTCTTAACTGTTACACACTGCCAGCATATGTTTAAAAATGCACTGTATACAACATTGATACACCATTTAGATTTGAAGACCATGTCACTAACATACTTTGCATAAAATATTTTCTAACAAAGTTGTTACGGCAGGAGAAAGGTAGACAAAAATCAAGCACATCTTATAGACTTAATTTGCTAAATGATAAATGGCCAACAATATAATTATATAATGTACAGGCAAAAAGAAAGTGAAAGAGTTTATCTGTGCTGGGGAAAATAAACAAATACCGTATTACTTTGAATTAACTCTGTCTCAGGGCTGAACTCCAATATACAGTGCCTTGCGAAAGTATTCGGCCCCCTTGAACTTTGCGACCTTTTGCCACATTTCAGGCTTCAAACATAAAGATATGAAACTGTAATTTTTTGTGAAGAATCAACAACAAGTGGGACACAATCATGAAGTGGAACGAAATTTATTGGATATTTCAAACTTTTTTAACAAATAAAAAACTGAAAAATTGGGCGTGCAAAATCATTCAGCCCCTTTACTTTCAGTGCAGCAAACTCTCTCCAGAAGTTCAGTGAGGATCTCTGAATGATCCAATGTTGACCTAAATGACTAATGATGATAAATAGAATCCACCTGTGTGTAATCAAGTCTCCGTATAAATGCACCTGCACTGTGATAGTCTCAGGGGTCCGTTTAAAGCGCAGAGAGCATCATGAAGAACAAGGAACACACCAGGCAGGTCCGAGATACTGTTGTGGAGAAGTTTAAAGCCGGATTTGGATACAAAAAGATTTCCCAAGCTTTAAACATCCCAAGGAGCACTGTGCAAGCGATAATATTGAAATGGAAGGAGTATCAGACCACTGCAAATCTACCAAGACCTGGCCGTCCCTCTAAACTTTCAGCTCATACAAGGAGAAGACTGATCAGAGATGCAGCCAAGAGGCCCATGATCACTCTGGATGAACTGCAGAGATCTACAGCTGAGGTGGGAGACTCTGTCCATAGGACAACAATCAGTCGTATACTGCACAAATCTGGCCTTTATGGAAGAGTGGCAAGAAGAAAGCCATTTCTTAAAGATATCCATAAAAAGTGTCGTTTACAGTTTGCCACAAGCCACCTGGGAGACACACCAAACATGTGGAAGAAGGTGCTCTGGTCAGATGAAACCAAAATCGAACTTTTTGGCAACAATGCAAAACGTTATGTTTGGCGTAAAAGCAACACAGCTCATCACCCTGAACACACCATCCCCACTGTCAAACATGGTGGTGGCAGCATCATGGTTTGGGCCTGCTTTTCTTCAGCAGGGACAGGGAAGATGGTTAAAATTGATGGGAAGATGGATGGAGCCAAATACAGGTCCATTCTGGAAGAAAACCTGATGGAGTCTGCAAAAGACCTGAGACTGGGACGGAGATTTGTCTTCCAACAAAATCTACAATGGAATGGTTCACAAATAAACATATCCAGGTGTTAGAATGGCCAAGTCAAAGTCCAGACCTGAATCCAATCGAGAATCTGTGGAAAGAACTGAAAACTGCTGTTCACAAATGCTCTCCATCCAACCTCACTGAGCTCGAGCTGTTTTGCAAGGAGGAATGGGCCAAAATTTCAGTCTCTCGATGTGCAAAACTGATAGAGACATACCCCATACCTAAGGGGGCTGAATAATTTTGCACGCCCAATTTTTCAGTTTTTTATTTGTTAAAAAAGTTTGAAATATCCAATAAATTTCGTTCCACTTCATGATTGTGTCCCACTTGTTGTTGATTCTTCACAAAAAATTACAGTTTCATATCTTTATGTTTGAAGCCTGAAATGTGGCAAAAGGTCGCAAAGTTTAAGGGGGCCGAATACTTTCGCAAGGCACTGTATACGATTTGTTTCTTTCTCTTCAACCAGCATGAAAAGGATTGTGCTTGACTGTTTTGCGTGAATTTCACCAGACCCCCCCACCCAGCATACTCCGATATGCAGAATAATAATAGCATATACTGTACATGTTAATATACTGACAATAGTAACTGATTTATTCAAATGAGTTAAATGTTGTCATGTGCAATTAGAAGTGTTTATAGTTGCACTGAAGGATGCCCTGCATATGTTTCTAACCACTTCAGTGCTAACGGGGTTGTAAGCAATTGTGGCAAAGGTAAGGCGCTGACTTCTGGTATTGTGGCGTCGCCCCCTTTTTGGATGGCCGACTTCTGACTGACCCTGGAATGAACTGTTGAACCACCCAGTCTGGTGAATGCACTATTATTGTGACTGGTGCAGTATTTGTAATCCGGGTGGGATGCTGGCTTGACAGGGACAGCTCCCAGTTTGTTAACCGTCTAATAATTATAAATAAACAGTTTGTAACAAAAACACAAATACAAAACACTCACGGTTTATACTTTTTGTCCGTCCTTTACAAATCTGTTTGCAACCATAACAAAGGAACAGATTGCATCATCACATTTCCTAAAATACCCTTAGTCACGCCCCCTCTGATAGCTAGTTCAATCATGTCTCCAAGCCATGACTGACACATCGCTTACCGTACTAGGGCGATGACTTCTGGTATTGTGACTCCACCTCCTTCCAGGATGGCCGGCTTCCGACTGACCCTGGAATGAATTGCCGAGCCATCCAGTACGAGGCACATTGTTCCTGTTATACAGCGCCCTCACAGGTCGGGAGGGAGATTGTGGACTAGGATTCATTCGCTCCTCTGTCACACAGACCCACAATCAAATGTTGATCTTTTTAATGGAAAAACATTTGACGAATGGTATGAAGATTGATTTCCCGAATCTGACCGGTACCAGTAATTAATTTTACTTTAAAAGAATAACGGCACAGTGGAATAACAGAAACAGAACTAAATCAACTCAAACTTGAACGTAACGAAAAAAAAAAACACAATAAAAGCTTCCAAATGGGCTGTGAACTTCATACAAAACTGGTTTCAAGAAAAAGGTAAACCTGTTACCTTTCATTTATTTTCTCAGGACTTTTATGCTTCCGTAAGAAATAAAGATGGAGAGCAGTACAGCATTTCCAGCTATATCAGTCAGCGAGCCGGTATCAATCGCTCTGTGAATGATCCGCCGTATAGCAGAAAAGTTAATTTAGCAAAAGATGCTGCATTTAAAACAGCTAACAATGGCAGTGTTTACATGCACAAGTCATGACAGTTTTCCTCACAACGTGTTTGCCGTGCTTTTCAGGAAATGCGTTGCTATGCAGTTCTGATTTAGGAAAAAAAATCGGCCGTACCAATGCAGATTACTCAATTCACAGTCATTTAGGGGAGGGGATATTTAAATGTCTGTGTCTGCTTATTAAGTAGGAAAAGAACGACTCTGAGGAGAGCTTCATGTGTTGCCATGAAGATAAAAACATTTAACAAGAGAAATTAATTCACGTGTTGTCGCGCACATTCTGAATTACGCCGCGCATTAGCTACTTGTTTGTCTGGTTACCTTTTCAACACACACACACACACACACACACACACACACACACACACAAAATTATATAAAATATAATTTCTACTAAGTATAAGTTTTACTACTTAGAATTTATATTTGTGTGTGTGTTTGTGGAACATCTGAAAGTTAAATTTCATTAACACTAGAACCTCCTTTTACAATACATGTTTTTATTTTGAATATAACCTACAATATTCTATTATAATTTTTTTTATACAATGCAGTCCGTTTATAAGACTCACTTCACAGACTTGTTTCTGTGTGTGGAGCCTTAGGTCTCATGTTGGGAGCATTCTTTCTCTTGCCTGGAGCCTTGTTTCTCCTGTGGGGAGCTCGCTTAGTGTGGGAAGCGTCGTATGGGAAGCACGTCCTTTGAAAGTCGCGCGGCTGCTTTTGTGATTCCCACTTCCACCCTGTGATTGGTTAGTTTGTTTATTTTGAGCTGTGCCCGAGTCCACGTGGGGTGTTTCTCATTGGTTGTTCTCGTTCCTAGATGGCCCCTTGTTCTCAATTGGTCCGCTGTTTCACCCCCTGTTGGCTGGATTTATGAGATGGGCTGTTTTCTGTCCGAGGTTTCAAAGCACCCAAAACTGTCTGGCTTGCCTTGTGCAAGATATTGCCGGCACCAAATGATTCATTCAGCAATGGGGAAGATAAAACACTTGTCCAGCAGTTAGTTTATGACTCTTTTTAAAAGCATTCTTTGTCAGTGGAGAAGTTTGTGAACAGAAACCAAGTAGACACAGAGAATGGCTTAGGACCCCCCTCTATATGTTTCAATTCTGTTAATTTCATACACAGAATGATATTATGATCCACTCTGACACAGCATGTTAATTCATTCCCTGTCGTACCTTAATGTTTCATTAATCAATGCAACTACTCTGAAGATACCACATTTTATCCTTCATAAAAGATGCATTCAAGTGTATTGGCATTATTCAACAGATAACAAATCAGACAGTTTACAGTGCTGTTAAAGTATAATTTTATGGAAACCTGCTAGGTGCCAGCTGCCACTGGTTCAAGGAACAAAGCTGGTGTTTGCACTATAGAAGAAGCACTGATCTTCGTGCTTTAGATCAGGATGTCAATAATTAGCAGGAGGTTCCCATCCACAATTATGGAAGTGCTCCAAAGAGGAGATAAAAGATCTTCAACCTCTTCAGTGCTCTCTCTTGTTTCAGCATTTATCAACCAGAGACTACACAGTTATGCCAAGTGTCAGAACATGCCATTTACCTGCAAAAAGACCATTACAGCAGGCGTGCCGAGATGTGAAAGAGAAAGTTGTTATTTTCCATTGTTCCTAATTATTTACCCTGTTTTTCTCCCTAATTAAAATGTTGATTTAAGTTCACTCACGGTATTTATCCTTACAACAGCTGCTCAGGAGAACTGTATGTTAATGGGGCTCCTTCGATCCCAAGGCCAAGGCAATTGCCTCTTTATACCCATAAGCTCTACAGCAGATTCCAATCGAACTACTGGCCCCTGGAGGACAAAGGCCTGCCCTGCATGTGTCCGCTTTGAGCTCACCAGGCACCTGGCCAGTAGGGTCTACTATTGCGTGGCGAGGAAAATCAGCCCCTGAAGCTAACCTGCAGTAGCGCCAGAGCCAATTCGTCGCACCCTGTGGAACCCCCAGCGAATGTGCCAGTCACAGCACGATTCATGCCAAGGGGAGCGACTTGGGGACCTCTCAGGCTCTGTATTTTGTGAAATACGGCCACATGTAACTCACATGTAAGTTGTCCTTGTTGTGAATCAGAAATCCCTTAAATGTTTGCGATCCTAAGGGAAGTTACAGATGGCGTTTCTACCGCATTGGCCTGCCTAATGACAGAAACTGGATTAATGACATTGCGTTACATTTAGCTCCCATTGCATTTCTTGGACTCACTATGAGTAAATCCTATTTAACATGAGATCCGGTAATAAATCAAGTGAGCTTATGGATTGGAGTAGGTGTACAGTGGTGACAAAGTCAAGCTGAGTAGAGGTCAATTTCAAAAGCAAACGCTAATTTGTCTTTATGCCTTGTGCTTCACACTGGAGGCTTAGGAACAATTAATTTTATGCTACCTTTGACCACTTCCATACCTGAATTCCCTACAGTTTTTGTTATTTTAGCCGAGATAATAACTATGGGAGCTAGGAACCTCTAGGAATAATGACAGCATTTATTTTTCCTTTGTACTTTTTATTAAATGCTTTTAGACAATCAGTTGTAAAAATTACTTTTGCCCCTTTTTCATTGTTCAGCAGATAAGTAAGACTTAGACAAGAATGCATTTTCAGTACTGTGAAGATAATCATTATCCAAATGATTCACCTGAAACTTTGACAGTGCTTTTTACTTTGTAAGTATGATTCTATGAATGGATACAGTGTTATCACATCCATAAGGGTCTGTATTTAAATGTTGTTGTTTTTTTTATTATAAATTTCCAGTTTAGATTTAAAGGAGCCAAAAAGCAATTTTCAGGTAAAATAAGTTATCTGATTACAGATTTGTGAAGCATGAAATCAAATTCCATTTTAGATGGTTGCTAGTGCCTAATCTTAACAGATCAGAACAAATATTTATCAACCCTTGGACAGCATTATTCAGATCAGGGGGTGTTTGGATAATTGAATTATTTCCCAATCTAAAAAGAATCTTTCTAAAAAATCTAATGCATCCTTTACCTGTAAATATATAACATGCAGTGCTATATACAGGCCATGTTCTATGACAAGGACCCAACTGCAAAGCACACAGGGCAGGTTACCAACAGGCTGTTCAGATAACAGAGCTTCTGTTAGCAAAATGTGTCCCTGAGAATAATTAAACATTATAAATCCCTGCAGAGGCAGTAACAATGATAAGCAAACCCAACACTGTACTGCATGGCAGGCTTGTGTGGCTGCTTTGCATGAAAGCACATGAAAGAAAAGGACAAGGTCACTGTTGCATTAGATATGACTCAAAAGAAAGCTGCACAATACCCAACATTTAATTATACTTACTTATTGGAACAGGAAGTCCCATTCACTTTACACGGTCCTATACCATAGCTGCATCACTTTGAACACACAAGCTTTGATTGAATAAAAACATAAATCAACTTCAACAATGACATTCATGATTATCTTTAACACATGAAAGACTTGCTTTCGACTGATCTCTTGTAAAGAAAAGACTCCTGAAGTCAGGTCCAGTTCTCATGTATTAACCACACTCAGAACTGTGTCCAAATCCATGCAGGTTTGTGAACCCTGGAAAGAACAGCTATTACAACTATGAAATTCATCCAAAGTCAAAGAGTCATGTTCATAATGTAATAGGTGTTCAGATCCTTTCTATTCAGTTGTTTTGTAAATCATATGACGTTGTGGGCACTAGGGTCTTACTTTAATGTGCTGAATTAAGTATTACTTTCTTTTATCGGTTCTAGAACATTATTGGAATTATCCAGAATTTCTAGGTAAAGGACTGTTGACCTATAGTTCATTTTTCTGTCTATTGGCTGGA
This sequence comes from Acipenser ruthenus, assembly GCF_902713425.1. NCBI lineage: Eukaryota > Metazoa > Chordata > Actinopteri > Acipenseriformes > Acipenseridae > Acipenser > Acipenser ruthenus. The sequence continues at coordinate 2,323,041 of NC_081219.1, forward strand.
AAGCGTATTATTATCTGAGCTACTACATGTATTATTTAGTTACATTATGATGTATCTTTTTGTAAGTACCTGTGACAGAAACAGATATGCAGAGGAATAGAGCAAGGGTATTGAGATTCACTGCAGTTAGATTAGATTATACATATTTATTAGAACACCCCATTGCTTCTGTTTTGATTTGTTGTGCATATGAAATCAAACCACTGAAAATCTTGGAAAATTGTGAAAATAGGAAAATTAGTGATTATCTAATTTAATTAAATTTACTTTAACAGGTCACTCATGCAAGTAATTTAAATAATAAGAGAAATGGAACACATCACCATAAAATGGTAAAATTCATAATTTTAAAGCACAAAGTGGTCCAATATGTTCACAAATTAATGCCTATTGTTTGTACATCACTGATTACTGATCGAAAATTGAAATCCCCACACCCAGAGATTTTCAATGACAACTCTCGAGGTGTTCTAATGATTGAGCACACAACTGTATTTTTCCATTTGTCAATTTTGTAGATTTCTTTCTATAAATGATAATATAATAAATTAACAAATACATGCATAAATAACTATCATCTTCATCTTATAGAATTCTTTTGATTTAGAGCCTGCAGTAAACCTTGGCTCTTAAGAATCTTTTCCAAACCCCTCCGCCCCTGTGTGAAATGTGAGTCCCTGGTGTGACCAAACCTCTTCCGTACGTATTTGCTTTCTCCCAAGACACAGGCAGCACTGGTGTGTGTTGGGTACATCACCATTCTGTTACCAACGATATCCAACTTCTCTGCATCCCAGAGAGAAATATTACCACTGACAACCTCTTACAGCAGCTGCTTTTGATAAAAAAAGGACTTAAGAGCCATCAAAGTGGACTATGTTACCAATAAAAGGAGATAAAGTGAAAAACACTTCAGCAGTCTAAACTGATGGTGTGTGGAGATACTTAAAAAAGCTCTGTGTTTGGATACCTTCCAGTGCTCCTAGAAACCCCCATTATTTTTTATTTACAATAATGGCTTCAGAACTAGAAACAATGTATGTCCTTTTTCACTGTTTCTGTTCCTAATGCGCATTGCCACGGAGTATCAGAGTGAGACAGTCAGGGAGTACAGATTCACATCCTGGCTGTGCAAACTTCTCAATCTTGGCGGAAGAGAAAAATGTACTGTCCATAAAAATAAATTCAAATCTGGCTCTGTTTTCCTAAAATAATAGTGAAGCTGTGAAGTTTCTGACAAATTTTTCTCTATAACTTCGAAAACTATATATTTACAACTTTGAAAACTGTATCTTTACAACTTCAGTCAAGACATAAATAATCCTTTATCAGACCATATGCTACCACTTACCTAAATACAGCATGTGGACTGTGATACTTTACCTTCTGATGTTATAACACAAGGGCTGCTCTGTGTGTAGGGAAATACATACAGTTCAATAAGTACATCCTATTTATGGATTAAAGCCAGCTGCACTATCCTATTTATGGATTAAAGCCAGCTGCACTACAGTACTGGGCAAGACTGTAGGAATATGAAACAGGTAATGCATAACAACATCTACAGTAACCTTATCCTAGAGATGAGGAAGAATTGTGACATATTCTAATGACTCAATTTTAAACTAACAGTGCTATGGCCAGTAGATCTAATGCAAAACGATGCATGGTCATTCATAAAAATAAAAAAGTCGGGACAATGAATTACAGCTGAAAATTGTGTGATTACACAGTTAACTTCAAACTAAAGGGGTTAACAAAGTCAGTTCGGTTTTGTTCTTTCAAAGGTCAGCCTGAACTGCTGAGCTTTGCATACTCTGACATTTCCTTAATAGAAGTCGTCTTTTTTCTGTGTAGGTAAGAGAAGTGGATGTAGTCCAGTTCAATTCTGCAAATGCATCAGTTGCTATTTGTCTTCCAATTTATACTTGGTGAGACCTCAGAGACTGGTGAGTGCATTACAGTGCCTGTTCCATCTGGCAGATCAGGCATAGCTTAAGCATTCGATTGTTGCAAAACAGCCACAACACAGAAAAGAAAGTATATTCATCTGTTGTTGCTTGGCAACATCTTCTAAGTGCTTTTTAATAGTTGTCTTTGACCTATAAACATCTGTTTTATGTGTGTGGGTGGGGCATATTAACCATTTTTATTAAAAAAATATAGGTTCTGTGGATAGATTAAAAAAAAAAAAACATTGGAACACACTGTCAATGGGGCATAGGGCTTCAATGGAGAGCCAAGGCAGCAGTAATCACACATAGAGTTCAAGGATTTTAAATTGTTCTAGAAGGATATATGACCTTTCCTGTGTATTTCTACTTCCTTCAGGGGTATCAGGGCCGGAAATCTGCATCAAAGCCTGTTCTCCTGTTCTGGTATCATAACTTTTGATCCTTGTGAAATGTCAGTCATTTGTGCAGTCCTGAATGCAGAAGCTAACTACCTCTTTCAGACTGTCAAGCTTATTGTGACTGAAACTGATGTAGGGAGATGCAGTTTATACATGTCACAGTGCGTAGTTCCTTACATTGGTTACCTTCATTGATTAGGACCATGTGTGGACCATGTGTGGACTCAGTGTGGAACTCTATTCCGGCTACCATTAGGCAGGTTGAAACATTGGATTGATATACAGCTCTGGAAAAAATTAAGAGACCACTACAAAATTATCAATTGGGGTTCAGGTCTGGAGATTGGGCTGGCCATGACAGGGTCTAGATCTGGTGGTCCTCCATCCACACCTTGATTGACCTGGCTGTGTGGCATGGAGCATTGTCCTGCTGGAAAAACCAATCATCAGAGTTGGGGAACATTGTCAGAGCAGAAGGAAGCAAGTTTTCTTCCAGGACAACCTTGTACTTGGCTTGATTCATGCGTCCTTCACAAAGACAAATCTGCCCGATTCCAGCCTTGCTGAAGCACCCCCAGATGAGTCCAATTTTCAGCTTTGCCCAACACCTGGTCGTCTAATGGTTAGACGGAGACCTGGAGAGGCCTACAAGCCACAGTGTCTCGCACCCACTGTGAAATGTGGTGGAGGATCGGTGATGATCTGGGGGTGCTTCAGCGAGGCTGGAATCGGGCAGCTTTGGCATGAATCTAGCCAAGTACAAGGTTGTCCTGGAAGAAAACTTGCTTCCTTCTGCTCTGACAGGAGTGGCATAAAGTCACCAAACATCAATGTGAAAGACTGGTGGAGAGCATGCCAAGACGCATGAAAGCTGTGCTTGAAAATCAGGGTTATTCCACCAAATATTGATTTCTGAACTCTTCCTAAGTTAAAACATTAGTATTGTGTTGTTTAAAAATGAATATGAACTTATTTTCTTTGCATTATTCGAGGTCTGACAACACTGCATCTTTTTTGTTATTTTGACCAGTTGTCATTTTCTGCAAATAAATGCTCTAAATGACAATATTTTTATTTAGAATTTGGGAGAAATGTTGTCAGTAGTTTATAGAATAAAACAAAAATGTTCATTTTACCCAAACACATACCTATAAATAGTAAAACCAGGGAAACTGATAATTTTGCAGTGGTCTCTTAATTTTTTCCAGAGCTGTATGTATATATATATATATATATATATATATATATTTATATATATATATATATATATATATATATATATATAAAATACTTGTTTACAGCGCTATGTACAAATTAATTGTTATTGTATTTTTCAATTTTCCCGTTTGCATAACACAATACCCTATATAGATAGATAGATAGATAGAGATAGATAGATAGATGACAAGCAATATATTATAACTTTGCAATTCCAGAGGATCTGATGAGAACCTCAAGAGGAATTACACTACACTCCTTGTCATTTCAGATTTTTAATACAGCATACTTTAACCACAGTGTGAATACAGTCTTGACACAGCTACACAGCGAGCCTCCCCAACCTGCCTTACCAAAGTGCTTCACCTTCTATCACAGGATAGACAGGTATGACCACATGCTTTGCCTACTCCTATTCTCAACAGTCAATGTATACCATATAATTAAATTCTTCTATAATGGCTTTTCTGTGCAGGCATCTCATAGCACTTTCAACCAGGACCACAAAATATCTGAAGTCCCTATAAGTAGTGACTTAAACAGGCTGGACACATAGCACAGGACCTTAACTGGACATGTGTCCCACAGGACTAGGGTTTAAAACAGCAGAACACTTCCACTTAGTCCTCCATGAGCCAAAAGAGGTTTTCCATCAACACTGACCTGGGCTAAATTAGAACTGATGACCCCAACGTAAAATGCAGTAAAAGCCATTACCACTGCAATGATCCACTAAGCTCCTATTCACAACACACGCTGGTGGGAAGCCTGTCTTATCAAACCAAAAGCCTTTTGTACATTTTCAGTTGTGTGACACAATTTATTGCAAAAGGGTTGTATATTTATTTTGCTATATTTGAGCCTGGATTTGAATTGGAGGTGTTGCTGGAGAGTGTATGTTTTTAATAGCCGGGATGTTACATTCTAATAGTTGTTTAAAGCAGAGATGTGTACGAAGCCAGAACACCAAACCAGGTCAGATCTTATTTTCTCTGCTTCTGTGGATGCATGTCCTTCAACTGGAGGGCTGACCTTACTGAAAGTAAAAGAAACCGAACAGAATTGAGAATTAGAGTGAAGAGGAGGCTGTTTTTAGTATCCTGTGAATCTGCTAGACATCCTGTACAGCACATAAAGTCACCCTTAGCTTTAAATACAATACAAACAAAGTTACAGGGCATGCATAACCATGTAATAGCACTGTTATAACTAGGGAACCAGTGTACTACGAGTGTAATGAGGTGAACATGTGCAATGGTGTTACCATTGAATTACATCATGTAATTAGTAATTCTATTAAAATGATCATCACACAGATTAAAGAGCAATACCTGGACCTCTTCAAAGCATTATGCAATATATAGAACCCTATTAACAGACCTTTTGTTTTTTACTTTAACATACCTAGTCATTTTGGTGAGGAATTACATTTAAGCATATTGCCTGCTGAAGGTAAAAAAAAAAAAAGACAAAATAATAATAATGTGCAATTGTACCCACGAATAAAACATTGATGGAGATTGACAGCGAACTTCTGGGAAATACACTTTCTCTGATCCAGTATCATTTGCAGCTTCAGGGAAATTGAAAATGTAAGCAACTACCACAAATACATTACAATAAAAGCCAGTAGCACTCAGACTTACTGAGAGACAGGGAAACAACTCAAGTCCATTATCAGTATTCTGTCTAACATAAACTACTAAACCCGTTATATAAAGGACTCACACTGCTGAATCCAACCACAGATATACTTTGTCCCTACAGAGGATGGAAAATACTTGTCTACTCCTGGGTGGAATAACTAGCTTTTTCATGCAATCTAAATACAGCCTCTGTTTGGATAAACTGCCAGTTGTGTACCGAATGAAAATCAAATATCTTGCACTGTATGCCAGTATCTTTTCTGTGCATCTGAAGAAAGGGCACTAGGAAGTGTCCTATATTACTTTATTGAACAATGGCAGTAATTGGATCTGCCACCATTAAGATCAATTGTATAGACCCCAGTGTAACTAACCTATTGTTACCAGACTAATGGACACTTACATTCTAAGTATGGTATGAATATTGCAGTAAGAGTAACAGAAACTAGCTGCATCTTAGCAGGACTGTCAGAAATGTACAAATCCTGACACGCAGAATACTAGAAGGCGACGGTATTCCGGGGTTTATTTGAATGATGTAAATATGAGTAGATTGAAATCCTGTCATATGCTTAGGATATATTGTTTTTCAAAACCATGGTAAAATAAAACGGTCCTGATATCTGGACCTGTTACTGCCCTGGGTATGTTCCTATACCTATTTAATGGCTATTTTCTCAATGTCAAATATATTGGACACTGGTCAGCAAAGGGTTAATGATCTGAAGCGTGGTGCGTGTCAAGTTATTTCAGAAGATGGAGAAAGTGAAATGGACTGAAAGTGGCTTTTTAAGCATTTATATTTACTAGAGATACATTGTCTAATCTCTAGTGGGTGTCAAAAGAACCAAGGAGTAAAAACAGACTTCCAGTGTTTGTGGATAAGCACTGGAGGCGACTGTTAGAGCTATGTTTGCACTTCAGTAAGAAAAAAAGATCCCGTAGGTGCCAGAGAGATACAATTCAGAAACGCCTTCAGTGTGGGGGCGGCGGAGGCGCAAACACACCACAAAATGTTTTGACCCCCCCCCCCTAAATCTTTTAAAAATAAAATACAGTAGGCTCTGTCATATGTGATTTAATTGTTTCCAGGGGTTCAATAGACATGTGCAAATATCGGATCTTAGAGGGAGTTGTTATATACATTGTAGTTGCTTTATTAACACAGTGGTCCAGTGGTTAAAGTCCAGGGCTTGTAACCAGAAGGTCACCGGTTCAAATCCCACGGCTGCCACTGACCCCCTTGTGCTCTATCCTGCGGATGAAATGTTTAATCAATGTCCTATTGTAAGTGACTCTGCATATAATGTTCACAGTTCACAGCCTACCTCTGTAAAGCGCTTTGTGATGGTGGTCCACTATGAAAGGCGCTATATAAAAATAAAGATATTATAATCTTGGGGCATTATACATTAACAAATTCAGGTACAGCAAGTGCAGTACTGCACATATACTATACAAAGAAAATCAGTATAAATGATTGCAAAAAAGTGCAGTGTTAAAAACAAAAATCACTGTAATACAGTATCTGGCAATTTACAAAACAGCATTCCAAAAACAGTTCTTACCGTACTTTTACCTTGCATTGCGTCAATTCATCTGTCCTTGGTTCTCAAGAGATTACCTGTTTACATAAGTGGTGGATCCAATCGAGATGGATTCCAGGTACAGTCGCCTCCGGCTAAGAGAACACCCCCCGGGAAGCAAGCAAAGTGTTCTCTTAGCCCAAGTGTTCTAAGATGGAGTTGACCACCAGAGACAATATGAATCAATGATAAATATTTATTACTGGTCATGACGCACGTGTATCAACACGTGAAATGAATAGAATAAGTAAGAGAAAAGCAATAGGCAAGTGTACGTTAATAAACTATAATAATAAAGTAACAGACAAACTAACGTTAATAAACTAACTGTCAAACTAAATTAACACAGCACCCCAACACACGTTACAAAATGCAGCAGCAGCTCTAGATTAATTGTGAATATATATACAGGAGCAATATTTAAGACATGTACAAAATTATTTAACAGAATGGTGAAGCAACTCGCCAGAACGGAAAATGCCAAATTGCTCGGCGACTTGTGTCTGATTCAGGGAAGGACGTTAATGCAAACTACTTTTATTCACAACAAACTAAAAATTACACCACAAAACATACTTATGTATGCTTCTTAAAAGACCATTTTAAATTTGTAAAAAAGTTTTTAGTGTGTCAAACTACAGAAATAAAGAAATCTAAAGCATTAGCAACCTTTACCCAGTAACATGTTTGTTATCAATGGCACCAAACACGTCAATTCCAATTAATGGAGTGCCTGTGGGCAGAAATGAATACTCAATAGGCCCAAATAAGTTTTCTTTTGAGCTGCAGGGGCCCCAAAACACTGCTTGTTTGACTTAAAAGTGGCGCTGCTAATGACGGCTTTATATTTGTCCAAAGCTCATTCAATGTTGCCATTGTTAGTAATACTCTTGTGATTGACTCACATTAGAATGGTAATCAATGGTATTTTTCCAACTTTTTTTGTTAGGGCTTTTATCTAGTTTACTTCACATGATTTCAACTTTTATTCAAGAAAAGCTAAGCATTATTTGTACAGAATACCGCACCTGGCAGTAATTAAAACATCTCTAATTAAAAACATTAAAACAAAAAGAGACACAGTATTCTTTCCTGTCAGTTCCACTGGAACAAAACACTGAGAGTAATTAAAGAATTAGCTAATTCAACTGAAACTATGCAATGTGCCTGATTGCAGGGTTTGTGTTCAGCATACTGAGCTCAGATCTTACAGTTTTCTAGTAGTCTTTGGAGCACCTCACATGGCTCTCACATCATGAGAATACTGATCCCAGAAAGCTGCTTTCTGGTGATTACATGTATCATTGTTACCCTAGACTAGTTCTACCAGCAATGGCCTTTTTATGCAAAACTATATTTTCATAGTATTATACAGTAACATGTTATTATAGTCATGCAATCCAGGAAAGGGTAACTACTGGCATCTAATTGTCATATATTCTGGTGTTCACAGTAAAAATCTTGTTAGATAATTCTAGAGAGTTTAAGAACATGACTTTAGATACAGGTCATGTTATTAACAAGCAAGGCATGTATGAGTGTCTATTTTAAAGGGTGAAGTGAGTGAAGCCTACATTTTAAACCTCTGATTCTAATGGACTTTTTAATTCACACAGTTTCATCCAGTGGGGTCTGGTGGCCAAAAGAAATGGGGGCAGAAAAACAGGGCAGTAAAGGGTTACAATGCAAGATTAATATTTAAATACTGTATAGTTTACAGTAAGTGCAAATAATACTACTTGAATACAATATGAAATTGGATGCAATACGTTATATATCTACAGTGACATAATAGTAGTGCAATAGTGGCAGGATAGTGCATTAGCTGAGGATCCAGTAACGTGGTGCTGAGGTCAGGGAAGTCCAGTGGATATTAGGAGGGTTAGATTAAGAGATCTACAAGTGCAGTCTAAACAGGTTTTACCCCAATTAGGCTGTTTAACGCATTTTCTCCACTAGCCAACAGAGAAAAGAAAACAGTAGCCCATCATAGTTCATTCCAATATACTTAACTGTTACACACTGTATACAACATTGATACACCATTTAGATTTCAAGACCATGTCACTAACATACTTTGCATAAAATATTTTCTAAATAAAGTTGTTACGGCAGGAGAAAGGCAGAGAAAAATCAAGCACATCCTATACTATAGATTTCATTTGCTAAACTTAAATAAATAAACTGCAAAATAATGAACACCATAAAGGTGAAAAGAAAGTAAAAGTTTATCTGCGCTGGGGAAAATAAACAAACACTACTGGGGAAGAGCTAAAATAATATAAATACGACTTCCAACAAACACTAACAGAGAAAAAAAACAATACCAACAACTATATTTGTTCTCAGAGGAGGAAATGGTATCATAATATGAAACTTTGAAAATGTATCTCTCTTTACTGATGCTACCGGTGTCACAATACAATAGGCATATGGGTGCGCAGTGTATTCTGGGAATAGTAGTTTATCTGGTACATGCAGAAAGGTTTTTCCAATCAGAAGAAATGTAGAGAAAAACTACAACTCCTGTCATCCATGCATGTCAACAACAAGATCAAGTGGTATGCTATTGCTAGTACTGTGGTTAATAGCAGATAGGAGTTTATAACTGAGACTTGCCTCCCCTGAGGAAAAAAAAAACCCCTCTAGCTCCAGGACTGCTGTTAATATAGGAATGTTCACTCTAGAGCAGGGATTCGAAATGGAACCAGAACGATAAATGAAAAAAAAACATTTTTAATGAGTTTACAAAACTCGTCGGCAGATCCAGCGAAATGGCAAGTAATTAATGAAAATGTCAGAAAGTACTGGATTGATAAGGGCCCTGCCCTCTGCCAGAACCACAGCGTAGATTTAAAAGCATCTGAACGGCAGTACACACGGGGCAATCAGTCTTACAGTCATTATGTGTCAAAAGATATTTTCAGTCAAAAGTTAATAAATGTAGAAACAGTTACACAAGAGTGGCTTTTGTATTCCCCTTCAACTGGTGCGGTGTTCTGTTTCGTGTGCAAACTTTTTTTCAGTCAAGAAGCATGCTTTTTGCAATGGATTCAGTGATTGGGCCCATTCTACGTCCCGGATTACAGAGCACGAGAATAGCATTCACCACAGATCTGCCTTGGTCACTTATGTTAATCGATGTCAAGTTAATCAGAGTATTGATACTCAACTGTCACTTCAGTTTCAAAGTGAGAAGGTGCTAAAGCGAGTTGTGGAGGTAATTATATTTCTTGCCAAAAGAGGGCTCCCGTTTCGTGGTGATGAGGGAATAATTGGATCTGTTCATAACAGGAATTTTTGGGGAACTTTAGAGCTGATTTCCAAATTCAATAACTTCCTCGCAAGTCATATTGAGAAGTTTGGTAATGGAGGGCGTGGGAATCCATCATATATTTCCTCCACTGTGTGCGACGAGTTTGTGCAGTTGATGGGCAAGAAAGTTCAGTCAGTAATCCAGAATGAAATCCACACTGCAAAATATTACTCCCTATCAGTTGACAGCACCCCTGATGTGTCTCATATTGAACAGTTGGCATTCACTGTTTGTTTTGTTAATGAAAGCGGAAAGCCCATTGAACGCTTTCTGAAATTTGTGCCCATTTCCAGTCACAGCGGTGAAAGTCTTGCAGAAAGTGAGCTTTCTACTCTAAACGAGCTGGATATTAATATTTTTGATTGCTGTGGTCAGACCTATGACAATGCTGCCAATATGTCTAGAAAATATTCTGGTCTTCAGGCATGTATTAAACAGATTAATTATTTAGCAGATTATGTGCCTTGTGCTGCGCATTCTCTGAATCTCGTCGGCAACCACAGTGTCCAGTGCTGCCTGCAAGCAGTGAATTTTTTTGGCTTCCTCCAACGACTCTGCTGGCTCAGCGCACCGCTGGAATATCCTTACAGAGGGACTTAAAGAAAATGAAAATAATCATATTTTGGTGCTCAAATCTCTTTCTTGCACTTGTTGGTCCTACCACGCTGAACCCACAAAAGCCCTCTGTTATAAAAATATACAAGAAGCTCTGGATAAAGTCAGTGAAGACACCACTGAATATGGTGCGAAATGAACAGAAGCTCAGTTCCTGCGAGCGAAAATGGACCTTTTTGAAACTACATTCATGGCAGAGCTATGGAATCGTATCCTTCAGAGATTTCAGTCAACAAGCGCCACACTTCAAAAAGTCGAGATTGACCTTGGTTCAGCTGTGCAGCTCCTGGAGTCACTGGGTGGTTTTGTATCACACCTCAGGGATCAGTTTGATGGAATGGAAGCATGTGCAAAGTCCAAAGCAACACCTGTATCGTAGGCTTACTACAGTGAAACACATCGTGAGCCAAGACGTAAACAGCAGGCAAGTGAAACCAATACACCAAATGCAGATTTGTGTGGTCCAGAAAAATTCAGAGTTGAAACGGTTAACATCATCATTGACAGTTTGAAAGTATGCTTGCAAAATGGAGTCGTGTAGAAGTCTATCTAATGATTTTGGCTTCCTGACCAAAATCATTACATCTGAGTGACAGCACATTCCTACATTTTTATTGGAGACTCCGCTTGCGAGATTTAAAATGAGATTACAATCAGGAATGGAGGCTTGTTAGCGGGATTTAAAGCTGTATAAAAGTTAAGATTCTGAGGATTTAAAACAGAATTGTGGCGAAATGCAAAAAATATGCCTACACACAAAAACCCCAGAAGAATGTCCCCGTGACCATAGGGATTTCACTGTGGAAGACAGCAAAGGAAAGAAGGTACAAAGTGTGCAAGTACTGTCAAGTTACTAGACATATTTTGACAGAAAAAAAATGCTCAAGCATTTTGGAAAGAAAACGAAAACACTAATTTCATGCAGTATATCAAAAACGAAAGCCCAGAAAAAAAAGAGAAAACACGCGCTGTACTCTCCTGCTTCATCTTGCAGAGACAGTTACTTCTACCGGTTCATTAAAAAATATACAACATATCTTCATCAATTAAAAGGAAAAAAAACACCTTCCCTGTAAGTGTAATCACGCCTCGATTGTCTCGCCAGCCAGGGCGCCTCCCGCTGAAGTAAATAACATGACAACAAAAAATGGAATAAATTGAAACCTTTCCAATACTTCTAACTTTTTTTTTTAACAACCGTTTTGCATCCTACCACCATTTTCAATATTTATTTTCCTCCAATCTGAAGAGCCTCCACTGATTTCATCAGTCTAAGACAGGAAACTGGGATAAATCATTTTAATAACTAATCAAACTCCTTTCAACATCTTGATAAATGTGTCTGATATTTCCTACATCAGTATTTTAAATCTCAGAGAATTGCAAACTGATATTAACCACCTTTACTACAAAAGATGATATTTTTTTCATTTCAAGATTTTCTAATGCATGTTTTAAGAGTAAGTGTGAAAGTACTATATTTCTGCACTTTCCAGGCGTATGCATGTGTGCGTGCCTTATTGGTATGAAGTTAAGAGCTGCTGTTTCCTTCATCACATTGCTAATATTGCCCACCAGACCATAGGGTCTATCCAATTGATCCAAACTAGGGCAGGTCGAAATACTGTCTCTGGTTAGATAATTAGATAATTAAACTGAGACAGTATGGTGCTTACCATGCTATTTGAATGATTTAGAGAACAGGACTTAGATCTTATGCCATTTAGATCAATTAAGATGTAATTAAAAAGACCTATAACCCACTCTTAACAGATTATCAATAGCAATGTACTGGCTCTGTACTGAAGGAAAATAACAGTACCAGTACCGATGGCATTACAGTGTTACAAACCAGGACACACTGGCAATTCATATCAGTACTGGTGTGTCACCGACCCAGGATTCCTGATTACAGTGGCAATGCTCACCCATGGGGACCTAAGCATCCACTGTACAGTTTTATTTTCATAACATTTGTGGCATCTATTTTAGGAGTCTCAAAAGGAAATGACAAAGCATTTTAGTAAAGTATTACCACAAATTTTTATATATATTTTTAAACTCATTTGGATATTCTAACTTTGGCAACTCTGAATATGGCCAATCAAGTTATGTACATTCCTAAAACTGCCTAGAGTCAAACAGCAGCAAGTAATCAGTAATTCAGTGTTCTGAGTAAATATAGTTATTGAGTGATGTAGTTTCCACAAAATAAATAAATGATGCAGTGTGCACACATTGTGCGTAAATAAAACAAACACAGGTTATGGCTGCTTCTAAAAGAAAAGACACTTTTTGTGAAGTGTGTGTGTGTGTGTGTGTGTGTGTGTATATATTTATATATTGTAACAACGAGTGCAGGCGGAACCGTGTGTCTGTGGCCGGATTGTTGTTCAGGACTGTATGCGAGTTGGACCATGCTCTGCAAGCTGGCGTCCAGAGCATGCAGCTTGCAGAGACTTACTCAAGACTGTTTGGTGCTAGTAATTCATTGCTGGCACATGGGACCTACACGAGAGGACAATGCACAGGACTTTGCAAAACAGCTCGCCTAAACTAATGATGTGACCTTGCACCAGCGATGACCTCTCACCAGCATGGGAAAGGTGGACCTGTCAGAGGCTGGGGGAGGTAACCGGGCTGGGCTTCTGGTACAGCATTTACAGTGTTTCAACTGTGTACATCTGTGGGGCTATTTAAGGAGAGCCTGCAAGCTGCTCAGGATGGGTGCCGTGCTGACAATCGTCTCAACCTGTTTAGTGTCTGTACTGCAAATAAAGACCCTGCTGTTTTGCTGCATACCTGTGTCCTGCACATTACAATATATATTTGTTGTATTTATTAATTGCATTTATATAGCGCTTTTTATACAAAAGTATTGCAAAGCACTGTGCAGTACATAGCAGAAAAAAAGAACAAACCACAATACGTTTGTATAGCATGTCACACATACAATCAGACCATTTAAATAACATATTTAAATAACATTATACACATAATACAAAAGCAGCAATTTTAAAGTTAAATTAAAACCAAACCCACTAAGATAAGAAAGCTATTTTATAAAGGTGCATTTTTAGTCTTGACTTGAAAATTGTAACGGTCCCAGCTTACCTGACAAACGAAGGCAGAGCATTCCATAATTTAGGAGCTCTACAAGAAAAAGCCCTACCTCCTGTGTTGCTTCTGTTGACCTTAAGAATAACCATATATACATACATAACCACCTCTACTTATATAATGAAATATATCAGTACGAAAGGCATTTTTTACATGCATTGGTTTCAGATGGAAACAAAGAGAGACCTGGCTCAAAGACCAATTCAAAATGGCCACCAATATATACTGCCAGCTCACATGACCCGTTCATAGTAACATCAAAGGATAGTGCTCCACCTTCCATTATAAGTAGACTGAACTCTCTCTCTTTAGTCAAGCACATTTTTCCAGTTAGCAACACATACAAACTGCATTTATTAATAAGAAACAAAATACTTAGTAAATTCTTATTCTTACCAGGAAGCAATAGTAGAGTAAGACCATTTATTTTGAAGCCTTGACTAGAATTTCCTTAAGATATTTTGGTATTCATGTCCATTGCAAAATGGGATTCCCTGTACCCAGTGTACTTTTTCTGTCACACTGGAAAATTATTATTATTATTTGTTTATTTAGCAGATGCCTTTATCCAAGGCGATTTACAGAGACTAGGGTGTGTGAACTATGCATCTGCTGCAGAGTCACTTACAATTACGTCTCACCCAAAAGACGGAGCACAAGGAGGTTAAGTGACTTGCTCAGGGTCACACAATGAGTCAGTGGCTGAGGTGGGATTTGAACCGGGGACCTCCTGGTTAGAAGCCCTTTTCTTTAACCACTGGACCACACAGCCTCCTTAAATTTAAAACTAGCTTAAAGCCTGTTTAGTTAAACTACACATATTGTATCTCTATAATTATATTTCCCAGCATTGGACCTCAATCTAATGAAGTGTATCAGTGTATAAACTGTGCAGGCATTTAAAATGGACAGAAGTCCTCCTTTTCTTTACACAGGCCGGCTAGCTTTTGGTGACTTGACATTTTGGATTGGTTGAAACGATGGTCCAAAAGAGTGCTGTATTTTTTCACTGAACCAACCTCTCTTCAGAAGTAGTTGCATCAGAGGTTGTTTCAATAAGTTGCAGTCCCATTACCTGGGAAAGCAATCTGTAGTGTCATTTGCAGAGACAGGACTGAAATAGCACATTTGTGACAACTGCTGGTCGGTATCCAGTTGGCAGCGATCTGAGTGAACCCCTTCTGTGCATTATTACTAAGAACAAGATGTTATTAATCCTGAGTTTCAATTCAAGCCCAAAGGCAACAGCACACACACAACCATGCGCCACTGTAAACACGAGTTGACAGGATACAAAGACCTGCTTTAAAATAAAAAAAAGTTTTATCAGAGGCAAGAGATGTTAACATCATTGCTACCAAAAAAGAAACTAAAAGAAGAGATTCATTCATATGAGTTTTTTTTTTTCTTGTTTGACAGATGCTTTGAGCCAGGATTTTATGTTGAGACTCCCCTGAATTCAATAATATATTACAATATACTCAGCAATACAAGCACTGTCCCTGATCTGAAATCTCAACCATGCAATCAGAATGAAATGCATGCTTATAGCATCTGTAGAAAGCAAGCTTCAATGATAATGTGTAAAAAGTACCAGCTGTGTCTATTTGATTTTTTAAAAACTTTTATTTTTGATGACATCTAAATTTGTAAAGTACCAAAAACAAAGGATTTTTTTTTAATATGACCCGGATTACAATCAGTAGTCACTAATCTGAACAGGGTCCAGTTCTAACTGGTTTCGATCAGATGGAGTCTGGGTTGTACCCAGAGTTTTGAGAATCTGCTATAGACAGCTACAAACATGATGAATCACAGATAAGCTAACTGGCTGTAAAACACATTGTAAATGTACTGAGCACTTGTTAACTATCCCATTTTCCAACCACAACACTTCAAAAGTTCAAAAGTGGTTAATAAAATGTAAAAGCATACAGTGGGATGTAAAGATTGCTTCCAGAAAATGTGTTCTTGTCGTAGGAATTGTGTTATTTTTATATATACAGAAAGTGGCATATAGAATTGACATTTCTGTTTGTCTAAGATTACAGTAATTCACTTGCATGAGGGACATTTTAACCAATTCTGCCATCAATCAAAGACAATCACATCCTCTTGCAAAGGATTTAGTCCTTGTGCAAAGCACATGCCAGTTATCTCTCATTGCCTGTCATATACTGTACATTAACTTACATGATGATTCCACAACTTGATGTACACAGTGATAAAACCAGACAGGTTTAATTAACCCAAGTACGTATTAAGCAGTCCTATATGTTAAAATTACAGTGTGCTGCTAGAAGTGTAATGGCTTGCTCAGCCACAAGAGAAGTATATGAGTTCATTGTTTATGTATAAATGCAGTGACCACTATCCTAATAGCACTTGTGTCCACACAACAGGCATCGATAAGAATGTCAATTGTTTATTCCGATGGATTGACAGTTTTCTTTTGCATAGCTCATTGAATATGGTTTTACTGTTTGTGTTTGTTTAACACTGTCTTTTACATACTTATTTTAATATGAGTGCCATCTTCAAACAGCTTCAGTCTTCAGTAAGGTGTTTAATATTATGAGATAAAACAGGGTCAGGAGAGTTAGTCAGGTTGGCCTGGTTGTTGTGCATCTCTGCCAGTGACTCCAATAACAGCCCCTGGAGAGAGATGCTCTGCAGAATGTTTTGTGAGTTACCATGTCGACCACAGAACCTTGATTTACCTTCTTTTTATTTTACTTTCCTCCACGTAACAGGGTCCCATTGATTCTAAAGCGAAATGTCTAATAATCATGGCCATACAATTATATATTTTTCTTTTATTCAGTACCATCAGAAAAAAAAACCTGTAGAAGTGGGAAGGAACTTTTATTCAGGCCTTGTGAAGGTCTAGACAACACCCAAAGCCTTATTTTGTTAGCGTCTAATAGGTATTGAGCAATCATATTCAAGCTTGGTTACTGTTATTAATCTGTCAGTTGGTTAAATATGTGTGTGTTTGTTTTAAAACAATATTGAAAAGAAAAAGGTTACAACCTACTATCAGAAACTTCAAGAAAATACAAGTCTAACACAGTACATAGCAAATCATTATACGCTATGGTAAGATGGATTCGTTTCTGCAATTTGGAGGTACAACATCTCAACATTAAATCTCTGTGCTCCATTAAACTGCACATGTTAAAATTGATACCTATTGATCTGACTAACCCATTCCTAGGACAACCAGCTGTGCGTGAGGTTCCTGTCTGCTGGTAAGCCAGATAAGAACATATGAAGATAAGAGATCCTTCTAATACTCTGCTTCATCTAACTGGAGCCTGCTATTACAATAGACGTCCTGATTCCATCAGCAGCCAGTGCATGTGCACCTAGCTATACTTTCGGTTCATAATGGATGCACTTGCTAATATGTGTTTTTGGGTGATTAATATGTCTTATCGGGGCATGTACTTTGTATTTTGTAGACTATAAGATTTCATTGACTTGTAATTAATATAAAGGGAATTTGCATTGCTAATTTTTTTTAATTTTTTTTCTAGACAGTAATATTGTATCTAAGCTCAGTTTCTCTGTAATCTATCCATATTATCATAAATCCTATAGCTACACCCATACGGACAGAACACATATTTCAGTACATAATATATATATGCAATGTATTACATATATGCATCACATATCCATATAGTGGTGTACAGATACTCTTCATATGTTTTTAAATATAAGCAAAATAGGAACATGCATGACCAAAATGAATGATATCGTACAATGATTAGTATGCCTGTGATAAGTGCGAGTGGTGTAATGAATAAATAAACAGTCCCGAACCAATGCTTCCCAATAATGTCCGTGTTTTATTTATTTAAAAGCAACAGGAACCACCCCACTACCAACTATGGTATCGGGGGGAACACTGGCTTGCAGGCCAAACAAAAACAAACAAAAGAAACCAAAACAATCCACAATAATCCCCACACGCCCTGTGCACGAAAGTGTGCTCCTTAATTTCCGGGGTGGGGCTGGGGGATGTGTGCCGATGTTTGTGAAGAGAAGGTAGTGCTCCGGTGATTCAGGCTGGTTCTGTGGCTGCAGCCCCTCGCTCCTACTCCTCCTCTATAAACACAAAACAAGACAGCACGTAATACAAACACAGAGCTCCGGCTGATCGCTCAGCTTTTCAGCGCAAGGCGAGGTACTGATGCAGCTGCTTCCCCTTTGTACCCACAGAACCCGTCGCCATGGTTTCTCCAATAGAAGGCCGCCCCGCAGCTGCTTGCAATGGAGTTGTTCCGAGCACTTGCAACTACGCACCCCTCCTAATATGGTCACCTTCCGGTTTCCACCTACCATCAAGGAGGAGGCAGCATACCACCGTCCTTACACAGCGTCCTTTCCGACCTGGAGGGAGATTTACAACATCGATCCTTTCTCTCTCTATCACAATGCCATATAAAGATAGATGAATGTATATAAATAAATATATATATATATATATATATATATATATTTACAGTTGCAGTCAAAAGTTTACATTTATAATTTCTAGAAATTTCTTGAAAACAAATAATTATAGGAAAAATCTTTTGAAGCAAAAGTTTTTGCTTTAGTGGATGAGGGGAAAAAAAGTACAAGAAATAGATGTCTACAATTATTTATTTCAGCAGTTCTTTTGCTAAACTCCAAAAATGCTAATTCAAAAATATTCATACCCTGACAAGGAAAATGAAATTAATAGCTAGTTGAGGCACCTTCAGCAATAATAACCTCTTTCAAATGATTAGGATATTTGTCAATGAGATTTTGGCATGATTCTTTAGTGATTTTTTTGACCATTCAACGCAAAATTATTCCAGTTCATTCAAATTCATAGGACTTCTCACCTGCACAGCCTTCTTCAACTCATACCAAAGAGTCTCAATCGGATTTAGATCAGGACTTTGACTAGGCCATTCCAGAACCTTGATTGTATTCTTCTTTATCCATTCTGAAGTAGATTTTGATGTGGGTTTTGGATCGTTGTTGTGTTGCAACGTCCAGTTGCGCTTTAAACCACGTTTTGTACGCGGGGGGTTTCAAGTGATTGGCCAATATCTTTTGGTATGCTATGTAATCCATTTTACCATGTATTGAAACTAACTTTCCTGTAACATTAGAGAAGAAAACAGCCCAGATTGACTTATTGGTAATGACAGCAGTCATCCTATGCCTAACTCTTTTATACTCTCTAAGAATGTTCACCTACAATCCAGCATTTTCTAGACTTTCCTGGAATTCAGTTCTGCATTATCATATTGAAATTCCTAGCACCTTGTAGACAATACTATAATAGCATCAAATGGTATGAATACTTTTGAATAAGCGTTTTTGGAGTTTTGCAAAAAAATTGCTGAAATAAATAATTGTAGACACCTATTTCTTGTATTTTTTTTCCCTCATCCACAAAAACTAAACTTTTGCTACAAAAGAGTTTTCCTAAAATTCTTTGTTTGAGAAATTTCTAGAAATTATAAATTTCCACTGGGGTATGCAAACTTTTCACTACAACTGTATATTAGATAGATAGATGCACTAAATAAGGAATAAGTTAATAAAATGTACACAAAATAGTTGGGCACATTTATATACAAGATGTGAGTAAATGCACTGATTCAAAATATAAAAATAGAGAATAAGAAATTACAAGAATGTGTTTTCTTTATTAAAAAAAGTTTAAGTATCCCATGTATAATAATCTGCACAACATAACTACACATACACATCCAACGCCTGCTTTTGAATTACTGTTTTTAAAACATTTAGATTATAAAAAAACACATTTAGATTATACAAAATATGTATTTAGATTATAAGAAACACATGGAGAGCACTGTATGTTACATATACTAACACATAAAATCCTTCTATGAAAAATACTATAAAAATCGGGCCAATTTTATAACCAATCCACATATAAGTGTAAGATATATTTTTCACAGCTGCAATACACAGCATATCCAGCCATGAGATATGGTTTCCCCTTGTTTTTTCAGTACAAGAGTCATATTATAAGCTATGCAGTGTTTATGAATACCTGCTGGAAATATAGATACATAAACATGTTTCTCTTTGACTAAATGTACAAAGATAAGTGTGCTCATCATGAAAGAGCATGTATAAGCATTTATAATCCAGGGCTGGCAATGTGATTGGTTGATCAAGGTTTCAGCTGTCCAGTTGGAGCCTTGTCACATATTCTAAATCACTGCGCTGGGACGGTAGCCATCTTGCTTTTACAGTTACAGATGTACAGCTGTAACTATGAAACTGAGTGACCGATTTCCTGCAGAAAATCACAAATAAAGCCCTTCAGGGCATCTGTATACTTTGAATATACTGACTTCTCGGGGGCTGGACATATACGTGTCGGGCCTTATTGCATACATAAGCACAGGCTTGCCAGCTCTGGGCATTTATTTAGAAAGCGCAGATATTACTATAAAATAAATGAATAAATAAATAAATAATGTTTATAAATGCCAGCTGGAAAAGCATATAAAACAGAAGAAAAGCGCAACACTCACGATGTAAAGAACACTTTTATTAATTGTTACATAAAAAAGAGAGTACTCTGACATTTCGGACAGCTTGTATTTATCAGAGAGTACAAGCAACTGCAGAAAAAATACCTTAAATACAAACAATTCAAACATTAATCAATTAGATAATCACATCATTACAAACATGCCAAATTTACAAAGATATGTGAACTCATCATGAAAGAGCATGTATTTATATAAGCATGTTTTATAGGATTACCAGCCCTGGGCGTTTATTGAGAAAGTGCAGATATTACAATTATTAATAATAATAATAATAATAATAATAATAATAATAATAATAATAATAATAATAATTTGCATTGATGTCTTGTCAATTTAATGCCATAATGTTTCAACTTCCGTGCTTTTCAACTTACTCTTTCAATGTTATGTTGTGTATTTTTGGTGCATTATTAAAAAAGTATGGAGTTCGCTGCATGTTTATCTCAGGAGCTGCTGATCGATGGCAGCCGCTGCACGTTACCACAGGAGCTGCTGAATCGCCATGAACCCACTTTGACAAAATATGCAGAACACGTAGTGACTGGAAAAATATAGCTGGGCACATGCGCACAATGAGCAGGGGACACTGAATTCTATGGAGAAGCAAATTCGATACTACACCTGCGCTAGGATTTACTGTAAAGTAAACACACCTACGCCCTCACCCCCAAAAAATGAAAAGAAACAAATACGGAGCACTGCTGCAGCACAACCTAAAGAAAAACTTTTGAAAATAAATACATCAGCAGCAAAATCTGAATCTGTCAAAAACTTTTTCTTCAACAAAACATATTCTAACAAGACAGTAATTAATCAAGTAACAGTATATCCAAACATTTTAATAACTCAATTATGTCGCAAGATCAATCAATTTGATTAATAACTCGATTTAGTTAATATTAAAACATTAATATCGTCAAAGTAGTCACAGAACCTATCAATCATAGGCATCAATTGGATTTTTAAATTAATGTTATCAAGTACAAAAGTTAGTATGAAAACTTTTATATAAAAAAACACATGTGCTTCTCAAAACCTAGCCTGCATTACAAATGCATTCATTACAACTCAAAAGCGAAAACATCATTCATGAACACTTAACAAATTAATATTGTTAAAGCATGTTAATTTAAGAGTATCACAGACTCTTTTGTTTGAGTCTATGTATATTTTAGATGTGTAAAGGAAAAACGTACAGTACATACAGTAGGCTACACAACAACATACTTTTCAGTGTATTTCAGTTGTCTATGCACTACATAATTAATTACTGATCAGAAAAGATTTCAGTTTGTGTTTAATTAAATAACTCTGCAATTATTTATTTCCCTGCTTCCCTTCATAAAGTACCTTAACATATAAAATAAACCAAAATGTATTTATTGCCATTGTTATTTAATCTATATATACAGTGCCTTGCGAAAGTCTTCGGCCCCCTTGAACTTTGCGACCTTTTGCCACATTTCAGGCTTCAAACATAAAGATATGAAACTGTAATTTTTTGTGAAGAATCAACAACAAGTGGGACACAATCATGAAGTGGAACGAAATTTATTGGATATTTCAAACTTTTTTAACAAATAAAAAACTGAAAAATTGGGCGTGCAAAATTATTCAGCCCCCTTAAGTTAATACTTTGTAGCGCCACCTTTTGCTGCGATTACAGCTGTAAGTCGCTTGGGGTATGTCTCTATCAGTTTTGCACATCGAGAGACTGAAATTTTTGCCCAGTCCTCCTTGCAAAACAGCTCGAGCTCAGTGAGGTTGGATGGAGAGCATTTGTGAACAGCAGTTTTCAGTTCTTTCCACAGATTCTTGATTGGATTCAGGTCTGGACTTTGACTTGGCCATTCTAACACCTGGATATGTTTATTTGTGAACCATTCCATTGTAGATTTTGCTTTATGTTTTGGATCATTGTCTTGTTGGAAGACAAATCTCCGTCCCAGTCTCAGGTCTTTTGCAGACTCCATCAGGTTTTCTTCCAGAATGGTCCTGTATTTGGCTCCATCCATCTTCCCATCAATTTTAACCATCTTCCCTGTCCCTGCTGAAGAAAAGCAGGCCCAAATCATGATGCTGCCACCACCATGTTTGACAGTGGGGATGGTGTGTTCAGGGTGATGAGCTGTGTTGCTTTTACGCCAAACATAACGTTTTGCATTGTTGCCAAAAAGTTTGATTTTGGTTTCATCTGACCAGAGCACCTTCTTCCACATGTTTGGTGTGTCTCCCAGGTGGCTTGTGGCAAACTGTAAACGACACTTTTTATGGATATCTTTAAGAAATGGCTTTCTTCTTGCCACTCTTCCATAAAGGCCAGATTTGTGCAGTATACGACTGATTGTTGTCCTATGGACAGAGTCTCCCACCTCAGCTGTAGATCTCTGCAGTTCATCCAGAGTGATCATGGGCCTCTTGGCTGCATCTCTGATCAGTCTTCTCCTTGTATGAGCTGAAAGTTTAGAGGGACGGCCAGGTCTTGGTAGATTTGCAGTGGTCTGATACTCCTTCCATTTCAATATTATCGCTTGCACAGTGCTCCTTGGGATGTTTAAAGCTTGGGAAATCTTTTTGTATCCAAATCCAGCTTTAAACTTCTCCACAACAGTATCTCGGACCTGCCTGGTGTGTTCCTTGTTCTTCATGATGCTCTCTGCGCTTTAAACGGACCTCTGAGACTATCACAGTGCAGGTGCATTTATACGGAGACTTGATTACACACAGGTGGATTCTATTTATCATCATTAGTCATTTAGGTCAACATTGGATCATTCAGAGACCCTCACTGACCTTCTGGAGAGAGTTTGCTGCACTGAAAGTAAAGGGGCTGAATAATTTTGCACGCCCAATTTTTCAGTTTTTTATTTGTTAAAAAAGTTTGAAATATCCAATAAATTTCGTTCCACTTCATGATTGTGTCCCACTTGTTGTTGATTCTTCACAAAAAATTACAGTTTCATATCTTTATGTTTGAAGCCTGAAATGTGGCAAAAGGTCGCAAAGTTCAAGGGGGCCGAAGACTTTCGCAAGGCACTGTATATATATATATATATATATATATATTGTGGTTTCTTTGATATTTTAAGGTGCTTTATTTTAAAGTAACTAAAAGCCCGGAAACATATAAACAGGAAGTTTCACATACGAACAACTAGTTGAATCTACAATAACAGGCACAAACTGAAGTCGTAAATCAGGAAAAAATGATAATACATCAAGGGTATGCACGAAACTTCGATATTATAATGAGACTCATTCATTTACATATGAAAGTAGTTTGGAACAAACAGTCATAACTAAACTACCATAGCAGGGATGAGTTACGGAAGTGAAAATGACTTTAGTACATTGTGGGTAGGTTTATGAAGTCACAAAAACCTAAGAAAAAGTCAAGATACGAAAGAAAAATCAGTGATATATAGAGCCCTGTGACAGAAAGATAATGATTCTTGGTGGTAAATCTCCCTCCCGACCTGTGAGGGCGCTAAGTAACAGGAACAGAGTACCCTGGACTGTTTGGTTAAAAGGAAGTCAGTCATCTAGAAAGGGTGCACTAATGCGTCGACCCGGAAGGGAAACGATGTGGCAGCCGCGGATTGGAGGAGCGGCTACAATCATTTACCAAGGGGTCATGAGTGACGGTACAAAAAGGAGACGAAGCGATGTAATCTGTTCCTTCGTTTTGATTAAAGAAAGAACCCGGAAGGACCTGTGAATTGTGGAATCGTATCGTGAGTGTTTTTTTTGTTTTGCCTCTAATTGTGTATTATTATTATTAGTAGACAGCTAACACGTCTGGAGCTGTTGCCAGAGGCCAGCACAAACCCGAACAGCACTCCACCTGTGTCACAATCAATAATTGTAGTAGCACCACGAGCACTACAGCACGCACCCAGGACTGGTGACCGTGTTAGTGTATTGTGTTTGTAATGGGACTGTGTTTATTGTTTGGGACTGCATACCCTTTGTATTGAACAGTGCAATACACATTGCTGTGTATTGCCTGGGATTATTGTTTGGTCATCAGACCTGGATTACAAATTAAATCTATTTTCTGATTGGAATATCACTGTCTGTCTCTTCATTGCACACCACATCACACCTAGACCTGTACCCAACTAACCACTTTGCCACAAGCCCTTAAACTGTACTGACACAAAAAATGAATAGGAATTAATCAGAATGTATTTGTTTTGTTTTTCTTCATTTAAGAACGCACGTTTATAATTCAGTTAAGGCCTCTGTAAGAGGAAATTTGCAAATCAGAGGAAAAAGATTCATTGTCCTAAACTATTATTATTATTATTATTATTTATTTCTTAGCAGACGCCCTTATCCAGGGCGACTTACAATTGTTACAAGGTATCACATTATACATTATTTTACATTATACAGATATCACATTATTTTACATACAATTACCCTTTTATACAGTTGGGTTTTTACTGGAGCAATCTAGGTAAAGTACCTTGCTCAAGGGTACAACAGCAGTGTCCCCCACTGGGGATTGAACCCACAACCCTCCGGTCAAGAGTCCAGAGCCCTAACCACTACTCCACACTGCTGCCCCTACACTGTAATAGCACAGTGTAAACTACACTGTAATAGCACAGTAATTACACATATAGTGATATAGTTACAATGCAACAACATGCTTATTTACAAAATGAAAATTGCTAGCATATTTTGTAAGTATACTACACATGCGGTTGTGTATTTACAATGTAATTACTTTCGCCTCCTCCTCCCCAGCCTCCACCCTCTTTTTGGCTTCATCTAATGGGGGAGGACAGCTATCCTGCCTTTGCCTATGGCTTCCTTACGGTCAGCCTCTCCACTTATCTGCAAGACCATTTGTGGGCCAGGGTCCCTTGAAAGTCGAAGCCAAAGGCCAATGAATGTAGTGTGAATATATCGAATGTAGTAGTGTTGTCTAGTCTATGTTTTAATATATAATCTATCGAATGTTTCCTGACTGAACTTTAATGAGGTCTAGAAGCTTTGGACATTTTTTTTAGCAGAAAATTAACCTTGAATTCCAAACTTTAAAAAATGATCAGTCGGCATTGGGATGCAACTTGCTAGCAAAAGCATTTGTTTTATCTGCTCAAAAAACCTTAAACAATTTGTCACTGCCTCAATTTGTCACTGCCGGACACTGCTGTTGTACCCTTGAGCAAGGTACTTTACCTAGATTGCTCCAGTAAAAACCCAACTGTATAAATGGGTAATTGTATGTAAAAAAATAATGTGATATCTGTATAATGTGAAATAATGTATAATGTGATATCTTGTAACAATTGTAAGTCGCCCTGGATAAGGGCGTCTGCTAAGAAATAAATAATAATAATAACATAACAACAGCCTAAACAGTGTTCCCAGTTTGTTTCCATTTCCAAAGGTCATTCACTGAGTAAAAGAGAAAAGAAGAAAGGAGGACATGCATTAATAAAAGAGTACACAGATATGAAGACAGAGCAGGAATATATATGGCCAAAGATATGATGACTTTGGAAAATTGTGTATAGTTTTTCAGCAGGGGGACTGATTATCAGTTTCTTGCTAAGGAGATTGTTTAAAAAAAAAAAAAAAACAGTTTCAAGGTCAACGGGTTAATGTATGTTTTGTTGTGCGCTGTGGATGATAGCTAGAGATATAACAACCATCTGCTATAGTGCTTATACCGCTATTAAATTAGTCTGTGTCTTTGGGTGCTTTATGAGATGGTATTAGCTTCTTTCAAAGAAGCAATGCCTTTCCTTTTACAAATACACCAGTATAGCCTGATGCAAGTCACCACTCAACTTGACAGATCTACTGAGTGCCAATTATTTCAGTGTGTAAAAAATATTTGACCTAATCTGACATTAAAAAGATCCCTTATAAATACTTTAATTAGCAAGGTATCTTTTTTAATATAATCTTTGTCCGCTGAGTCATATGTTGTGTATACATTTGTTTTTTTATTTTTTTCATTTTATACCAGTCTGACTATTGCTTGGGCTTGAAATTTATATTTTGTTTACTCGGTGCATTTGCATATACTTACCATTTTTGTCAATAGTTATCAAAACTGCCTGAAAGAAAAATGACTATTTGCTCTGAACATTCTTCTTTGAAAATAAATAGCACCCGCTAGGCATTGTTGTAATTCATTCACAGCCACAATCAAACAATGCCCGCACAGTGGCATTTCAGCATTCACCACTGCAGACTAGCTGAGGCATTTCTACTATTTTCTAATTAACATTACTAGAAAATCTGACATGACTTTATTTGAATTAGCTGAATGGTAATCTAAATAGCTCACATTATTAACCCTTTGCTGCCTATGCAGAATGACCATATTTGAACACTTTGGGGTAGCGGGCAGCAGTGTGGAGTAGCGGTTAAGGCTCTGGCCTCTTGACTGGAGGGTCGTGGGTTCAATCCCAGGTGGGGGGACACTGCTGCTGTACCCTTGAGCAGGGTACTTTACTTAGATTGCTCCAGTAAAACCCCAACTGTATAAATGGGTAACTGTATGTAAAAATAATGTGATATCTTGTAACAATTGTAAGGCACTCTGGATAAGGGCATCTGCTAAGAAATAAATATTAATAATAATAATGTACTAAAATGTTGCGTCTGTCACAATCATTGCAAACCAGTCAGAAGTGTAGCGTGAAATGTTCTAAACAAACGCAACGCTTTTAGTATCATTTTAACGAATGCTTTGCAGCTGCAGTTCTTATTTGCGCTTTAGCCTTAAATGAATATGTAATTCTGGGCGTTCCTGCAGAAATTCACAAAAACAGGGTGGAGGTAGTGCAAATGAGGGAACAAAAACATTGTAATGAGATGTGCTAAAGCTACGGGCAATTGCGATTGCATCAATTTGTTAAGAATTTTTTAAAACACGTTTTAAACAGTCGCAATTGTTGCTGGCATTTCCCAGTCCGCTTTTTCTCGTGCGTTGCCAGTTGTGCTTAATGTATTTTTCAGGCAAACACCCAAGTTCATTTGATTTTACTACTGTACTGTATACTGTATTGGCCTACTGTACAGATTTATATTTTTACATAATGTAATGTGTAACCTACCCAAAACACATTGGTGTTATTTCAGCGCAATGATTTATATTCATCTAGGACTGTAAATGTATGTGTGTGTGATTTTATTGTATTGTTTTTAAACACAACACCTTCTTATGCCGGACAAACATGTCCGGTTTAGCGAGGGGGTACTGTATGATTATGAAAAGCTTTTGGGGGGTCAAGGTTGGTGCCCCACTATAGAATCTGATGGGATTAAACTGCCTTCAATTTTTTTTATATATATAACAGTATTATATATAACAGTATTAAAATAGGTACAATGAAGACGGAACAGAATGCATTGTACAGATGACGTTTACATTTAACAAAAACAATGTTATTTTGACCCTTGCATATATACACGTTATCCTTCGGGCACCCTCTGCTGCAGCAAACCACAACTCAACTGCCACTATTTTATTTGAAAAAATGTCGCATAACTCTCGCTAGAGATCTCGCTAATATGACGCAAATAATAACATATTATTTCTTAGTACATATGACAAAATGTGCACTTTGCGAATTGTCGTAACGAAAATGCAGTATGTTTGCGCTGCGACTGGCCCATCTTAGTACATCTACCCCTTTGTGTTTAAGCGCTTCTGGTTTTGGAACCTTAAATCAGAAATTAAACCCCAATACATTTGGGATTAACTAGATCTTTCCAGTGATATCATTTATTTTGTTGGGGGATCTGTTATATTTTTTCATATGAGCTACACCTCCCACAAAATTACTGTAAAATGTAATGTATTGTATATTTTATAACATTGTATATAAGATAATGATCTGTAAACTATTTAAAGTAAATTGTCTTTACAGAAAAATGAAACAGAGAAAACGTGCAATAAGAAAACAGTGAGGCAATTAAAAAAAAAACAGCAAGGCAACATGCAATGAGAAAACTGTAAGGCATTAGGAGCATGCAGTGGATTAGAAACAGAGGAAACAGAAGGTGCCTGGTAACCTGTTAAAATGGCCAGCATCAGATCTACACATCTTTTATATTAGCCACGTTTCTGGTTTGTCAGTTCACAAGTGCGATGTGCGTAGTTCTACTTTATTAGTAAATGCTGATAAAATCAACAACTTGTATTGTTGCAGTACATTTAAAAAAGCTTTGACTTTAATTTCGTAGCACCACATAACCATTTGTAATCTGATTCAGAAATTCCTGACTCCAACTTGTAATCCACCTGCTCTTGTAAATGAAAGATATGATAACACAGAAGCAATGAATTCAGGATACCAAGGACATTAACGCAGCAGCATGGGAAGAGTGATGTTCTTCCAGTAATATTGTTGACTTTCAATATAAGGAAGCTAATTGGGGTTTGTGACCTTGGACTTGACCCTGCACAGTAAAACAGGAATTCTAATTCCTTGCTTGAATGAGAAGGATCATTGGGATTCATTAACCACTTCTCAGAATTCACTTTCCCAGGTTTTGAAATATGGTGAACTTTTTAACTGTATAGATAATCATGCAACATATTAGTCTCTCACGCTCAGATTTAATTTACTTTTCAGATGGTTTGATCTCTCATTTCTACATGTTCCCCTTTCCGTTTGTGGTGGTTTGAAGTGTGTGTGGGCCTGTGTGACGGCTCAGAAGCTTGAATAAGCCTACTCAGGGAATTGCCAACTGCTGTTTGTAATCAGGGGTTGGGAGGGTTAGAAGAATGCTGACTCAATTTATGAAATTGCACACTCCATCTTCTCCAGGACAAATAAAAAACAGATCAAACTAGACTAGAATAGTTTAGTGTTGTCCTGGAAGTAATTGGATGGGGCCACAAATCATGCATGTGACATTATTCTGTTTCGTATTCAGGGTGGTTAAAAAAATACCTTGCGCTGTTCTACACCATCATTAAGGCTGTATTGGATCAATTGTTTATTAGTTTATGAAATCAGAATATACAGAATGTCATATTCATACAACAGAAACGGTGTAATCATATATATATATATATATAGAGAGAGAGAGAGAGAGAGAGAGAGAGATACACCCCTCCCCCTCTAGATGACCTGTCACCCTCCCCATCCAGGAGTCAGTGTCTATATAAAAGAAGAAAAAAAAGAAAAAAACAGTAATTATATAACTGAGTACATGTACTCAAATGTACTTTTGATTTTTTAACCAGGGGCCAATTAAATCATGGGTGTATAAGCGCCTAAATCAGTCTGTACCTTGTTTTTTAGAGCTTCATAACAGGGATATCTCTGCAGCAGGTTCCTTCCATGTCTCCAAGGTGGATGATTTTGCTATGTTTATCCTGGCATTGGAGAGGTATAACAGAATGATGTCTTTAAAATTAAATAGCCATTGCTGCCAGGATAACTGGTGAGGAGGGAGCCAACGCTGAACTATCATTTT
Source organism: Acipenser ruthenus (assembly GCF_902713425.1). NCBI lineage: Eukaryota > Metazoa > Chordata > Actinopteri > Acipenseriformes > Acipenseridae > Acipenser > Acipenser ruthenus. The sequence continues at coordinate 2,352,935 of NC_081219.1, forward strand.
TTGTGCTGCTGTTATTCCAGATTAGAGTCATCATTAAGCAATAAAAATAAGGGTTCCAGCAGCAAATCCTTGTCAAGCAAATTGGACAAAGTAGAGGCCACATGGCCCCAGAAGACGAGGACATCCAGGCATTCCCATAAAATGTGTAATAAAGTGCCAGGAACACCCAGGGAGCAGAATCCGCAGTGTGGGTTCGAGGTAATACCCATAAGGAAGCTTCTACGGGGGGGAAAATATGATCTATGACAGACCTTAAGTAGGATTAATTGGTGGTTAGGGTTTTTAGAAGCTCCAAATATATTATCCCAAACTGTTTCCCAATCATCAGTTTGTCTGTCAGTTATTGCCAGGTCTCTTTCCCATACAGTGGTTAGAGGTAGTGGTTTATAGGAGGCTTTGAATAAGTGTAAATAGATCTCAGAGACCATTCCCTCGGAAGAGACCCTTGTGGTGACCCAGTTTATCATAGGCTGCAGCTGCAGTTCTGACTCCCAGGGCACCCCATAAGCCCATAGGGCAGAGCGAAGTCTGAGGTAGAAAAAAAAGAACCAGGTAAATCAAAATGTGAACATAATTCTTAGAATCTGAGGAGACCATCTCTATTAAATATATCATTAAGAATGTTAATACCTTTTCTAAACCAGGGTGCAAAAAAAACAGGGCTGGGCACTGGAGTGAAGAGCTTTGTTATGCCAGATAGGGTAAGGGTTAGGGTTAGGGTTGGAGTGTAGATGCCATATCATTTTGTGTCCGCTATAATGTAAAGCGGATTGTTTAAGCGTAAGCCCCACAAATAAAATCTTGTAGTCCGTTTGGTAAGACTAAAGCTTCCTCAATTGCTTGCCAAGACGCAGTAGACAGCGGATCCAGCCAAACCTTCAGAGAGCGTAATTGAAAGGCCCAGTGATACAATTTGAAATTTGGGACTGCTAAACCCCCAGCCGATTTAGCATGTTGTAAGCATGAAGGGGGAGGCAGTGGTATGATGATGACAGTGGTACGGGGCAGCAGTGTGGAGTAGTGGTTAGGGCTCTGGACTCTTGACCGGAGGGTCGTGGGTTCAATCCCCGTGGAGGACACTGCTGCTGTACCCTTGAGCAAGGTACTTTACCCAGATTGCTCCAGTAAAAACCCAGCTGTATAAATGAGTAAAAATAATGTGTAAAAAATAATGTAATTGAATGTAAAAAATAATTTGATATCTTGTAACAATTGTAAGTCACCCTGGATAAGGGCGTCTGCTAAGAAATAAATAATAATAATAATGATGGAGTTAACACAGGGGAGGATTTTCATTTTAACACTAGAGATCTGGCAGGAGGCTGTGTGGTCCAGTGGTTAAAAGAAAGGGCTTGTAACCAGGAGGTCCCCGGTTCAAATCCCATCTCAGCCACTGACTCATTGTGTGACCCTGAGCAAGTCACTTAACCTCCTTGTGCTCCGTCTTTCAGGTGAGACGTATTTGTAAGTGACTCTGCAGCTGATGCATAGTTCACACACCCTAGCTTCTGTAAGTCGCCTTGGATAAAGGTGTATGCTAAATAAACAAATAATAATAAAGAGGAGGTCTTAGTGTCCATCTGCGCATGTCTTCACAAACTCCCTGTAAACTTTTCAAACAGTTGTTTGCAGGGTGGGATAAATATCGATACCCAGATAAGTAAACTGCTTTATAACAGGGATAATGGATGGTAAGGGAACCCTACCAGCGGCAGCATTGAGGGGCATCAGGGCAGATTTAGACCAATTAATTTTATAACCAGACCAAGCACTGAATTCATTGAAAGCTGACAGGACTGTGGGGAGAGAGTGTTGAATATCTGTAATATAGAGCAGAATATCATCTACATACAGGGAAATGGCATGTTTTGACAACTTAAATTCAATAGGGGGCGCTATTGTATTCTGATGAATATTCTGTGCTAAGGGTTCAAGTGAGAGAGCAAACAAAAGGGGAGAAAGCAGGCAGCCTTGTCTGGTGCCTCTATGAATATTAAAGGGTTTGGAGTGATATATACCAGTCGATACCAAGGCAGGGGGATTGGCATGCAGAATACGTAACATATTAATAAAATCTGTCCCTAGACCAAAGCAATCTAATAAAAGTCATAAAAGTCCCTTTCAAGCTGATCAAATGCTTCCTCTGTGTCGAAAGATAATACAGTGGAGGGAGTATTCAAGTTTGTAGCTTCATGAATTACATGCAATAAACAGCTCACATCACCTGAAGCAAGACGTCCCTTCATAAAGACTGTTTGATTTGGATTTCCATAAACTTTTCAAAGAAATAGGATGGAAATTAGAGCACTCAGTGAGTGGGGTTTTTCCCCTTTTTTTGAAGGCGGGAGATCAGAGCAGTAGTTGTATTGAGGTCACAGTGAAATGCATCTTTTATAATTGCTGAGTGCAATGCTTCAAGCAAAACTGGTCCTAATAAATCCCCAATTGCTAGTAATAATTCAGGAGGAATACCATCTATGCCGGGCGCTTTGCCTTTCTTTACACTCTGAAGTGCAGTTTTTAATTCATCAAGAGAGATGGGTTTGCCCAATTCTGCATTTTCTTCAATGGACAATTTAGGAAGATCTAGGCTCTGTTTTAAGCAAGATAAAGTCTCTGTGTCTAGGGAGAAAGCAGAGATATATAAGTCAGAATAAAACATACGAAAGGCTGCACTAATTTCTTTAATTTATGCGCTAATAAAGGACTTGGTCTACTGCCATGGAAATAATATTTGCCATGGAAATAATATTTCTGACGAACCCTGTGCATAATAAATTCTGCTCTATGTCGCAATAAATCATTAAGTTCTGCTCTAGTTATTCATAGGTTGTTTTCTCCTAACTGTCTGTAAGTGGCTTTGTGTGCACGCTCCAGTATCTGACAGCGCTTTTTTAAACCATTAATTTGTTTAAGCCATGATTTATTTAGGGGAGAAGCAAAAGCAGTACTGTGGCTTCCCACACAGTGGCACAGGGTCCTCCACTGAATCTTTGTTCATTTGTAAAAATTCTATTAATTTAATTTTAAACCTGGCAACGATTGGTGAGTTTTGAAGTAAAGTAATTTTAAATGGGAACTGTACAGCTTGAAGTCATGAGGTATCTCGATAAATACTGTACAATCTTTAATGGTAATGGGATAGGCATTAAAAAAGAGCCTTCCATTTTAACTCCAATGTTACTTTGAACTACTGTACAACCACGCATGTGTTCTACAAGGTTCTTTATTGGCTCAGTGCATATTTTTCGAGGTATCACACTGACTCTGCAAATTAATGACGTTACTTAGACCCTGTTCACACTTGCGATTTAAGGCGGCCCTGGGCCTTTTCTCATATTGAACGCTCCAAAAAAGAAATGTGAGCCCTGGACACTGCACACTGTAAACAAGAAAACGGATGTCTCTAAAAAGGCTAAAAATGTGTCTGCAGCAGATCACGTAAAACAGTATCTAGCAGGAGTTTTACACAGCAATGGAGGTAAGCTCTTCTGTACTTCCTGCAACGTTACTGTAGATCACTACCGAGAATCGGCTGTTGACAGGCATTAAGATTCAAATATTCACCAAAAGAGAAATCCAGAGCAATACTGCGACTGCATTACTTGCACAGAAACAAGAAACGGTGACTTCCACTGAGAAGAATGGCATTTGTGAATTGAAAGCAGACTGATTTCCCACATCTGAGGGAGGATTCACGGAACAGCCAAACACTGCACTGGCACTTGACATCAAGGGAGGAGCTTCCGAGTGTCTTTTTTTTGTAGGAAATTATCCTACTTAGGTTTTGCGGTGTTCAAGAGAAGCTGACCAATAATTTCTGAGGCTGTTTTCACACAATGGCCGGTAACTGGCATAATTTCCCTAGATTGTAAACAAGCATTGGATGATATGTGGACTGAACGACTTCCTTGTCAGTCTGCGCAGTGCCGCAGTCCTTCCCGTCCGCGGCGAGCACAATAGAATTCTATGCCGAACCCAACCTTGTTTAAAAGCCTAACGGTTGTGTCAGAAGAGAGCAGGAGAGATTTTAATTTTGTTTTAAATATGTTTCTGAAATCAGAGGGTAGTGGGTGAGATGCATCTGTTGTGTTTAATTTAAACATTGCAAACTCACTAGTCAGTTTTATAAGGTGATATTTAGTTTAATGTCGCTGCTGCATATATATATATATATATATATATATATATATATATATATATATATATATATATATATATATATATAACATGCTGAGTGAGACTTGCTCATTTCTCAGATGGCTTTTGAATAAAGTGTTACTGCTTACCTCAGTTTTCTTTGTTCTGTTCTCTGACTAAATAACACAGTATATTTGCCAACTTTTCTTTAATTCTTAGTTACAGAGATGAAAACAAAAAACAGATTGTTGGGTGATTTAAATGCTGTTTCTGTTGTATGGTGAATTTTTTACCTACAGAAACACTGTTTAGATGATTGTTACTATTAAGGTGTAGTAATATTAATAGATCAAGTAAGTAAGTTGGTCTATGATGTCACATGGTCATGTGATCTTGTTAAGCCAATTGCAGCACTTAATTTATCCAATCCATTTTATAACTTGTATTATACTCCAGAACAAACTAAATCAATTAAGCAAGATAAAATATTAAAATGGTCATATCTAACACTAGATAAAATAAATAGATCATCTATAGATTATCCTTCCTTGTGTAATTTAGCAGTGTATACCAGCATTTCTCAAACTGGGGGTCCCTACCCAAAAGGGGGTCGCATGGCTATTGTAGGGGGGTCACGTGATCACAAAATACTGTCACAGCCTGAAACATTTCAAAAGGGGGTCTCAGCAAATAACGTTTGAGAACCCCTGCTCTATACTTTCAAACATCATCAGCCCACACCTGCACTACCTCAAAAGTTTCAAAGCAACAAATGATTTTCAGAACAAGTGGGGACGGGCCATTTAATGCACATGGATCCCGCTCAGTCCCCTTTCTCACACAATATCTGGTAGCACTGAATAGATTATTGGGAGGGATGGATATGAAACTGTTTTTCTGTATGTGAAGGGTTTCTGCTGGAGGGCAGAAATACACTGTGACACCCAACTACTGTGAAGTTGGTAAGGGCTGCACTGAAACAATTGTATACCCCCTGAGCCTGACATTTTAAAAAAAAGTTTGCTCCAAAAAAATATATATATATTTTTTTTAAACTATTCCTACTAGCAACTAAAGCCCGTTTCATACTGGCATTCCTTCCTGGGTTCTGGCTACCCAGGTTACAATCCCACGTAGTTTGAAACCACAAACCTGGGTTGACATGCTTTGACCCAGGCTGAGCAAGACAAAATGCATGATGGCCATTCGGAAGTTGACGACATAACAAACAGCCACGCCTGCGTGAAGGTTTCACTTCTGTTTATTTTGTTCAGCCATATTTTTGTTGATTGAGACACACCATGAGCCAGATTGCAGCAGGGATGAAGAAATATTTGCTCTAATAAACATTTGGGCCGACGGTTCAATCCAGAGAAACTTGGATGGAAGCGTCTGTAGTAGGCTGCTTCCAGGGCATTGATACGCGTATTGTTTGCTTGCATCTGTCACCCAGGTCAACCCTGCTTTATCAAACGCAGTGAGAATTCATGTCGCTGACTTGCATGACACTGGATCCTGACCCGGGTAGGTTCCGACCCGGGTACAGCATGCCAGTGTGAAAGGGACTTAAGATGCAAGTGTTATGCTACCACTGATATCAGAAACTAATAGGGAAAACATTACTTCAAAATGTTCTGTGTTTACCAAGGAAGTGCAGTATGCACTATGAAATCAAATACCTTAAATGTGTCCTTAAATTAAATTAAAGGATTACCATTCTGTAGGAGCACATTTATCATGTGTCCTTAATTTAAATTTGAGGTTATTTTTATTTCAAAATGAATGGAAAATAAGGAGAATTTGAGGGACTCTTAGAGACACATTCCTATGCATACTGCTTTGACAGCATACAGAACAAAGTACCAAAAAGTATGCAAGATGGAGTATAGCAAATAGTTTACAGGACAATCTCTTAAATAGGCTGGATTCCAAGCTCAGTAACCTTGATGACATCCTTCATTACTTCTTATTAGCCGAAAAGGTAGTAAATTGTGACATTCTGACAGAAACGTTGTGGAACAGATGGAGAGGAGGGAGCCGGCAATGCTCCTGTAGTTACAGTGATGGTCCAGAGAGAGAGCATCGACCAGAGGTTCAGCCGTTGGCTTTCCAAAGCAATTCTCATCAAGAGACATCAGAAACTATGCACACAAATCTGCAATGACCTTGCCTAGCAGGTTGCCAAGGAAATTGTTTATGACATTTAGAGGAGGTTTTGTTCAAGTTGCAGTAATGAATGCAGAGGAACGGGCTCCTGAGATGTAAAAGAAATGCTGGAGCATTGTTTTGCATTCGATGGAGGTTAAAATACGAGGTGAAATAACAAACTGGTGTACTGTACCTTTCTGCTGAACAAAAATGCACTGTGCTGGTACTGCAGGTGCTCTGTGTAAGTAAATATTTTATTGTAACCTTGCTAAATCTTGATGGCTTTCCCCTGTACTGTTAGAAAAATGCTGCACCTGTATTTAATAAATCTGTATATTTTTAAATAAATGAATTTGACCTGCTGCTTCTGCAATAAACAGACCGGCTAGTGCCGCTGAGAAATCTAAAGGTATACTAGATCCCACAGGCTATGGCCTGTATTATACATTTAGAGCTATGTCCCCTTATACCCTATACTGAAAATAAACCCTGTGATATTGAGATACAGAACAATATTTACAAATATTTTAATTTATGGTAAAAAAAAAAAAAAAAGTCTTAAGATGTAAAACGGTCCCAATCTCTGAATCCCTAATAATTCCCTAAGTATTCCAAAGTATGGTAGTAGAGCTGTTAAAAGCCCTGTAACCTAGTCTGAGTCCCACAGACTCCAGTTTCAGGACTGAAGAAATCTGGAGAATGTAGCCAGGTTTTTCATTGGCAGGGACTTGCCTATCTAAGTAAGTGTCTGTGCTCTTCTGTTGCTGAAATCCAATGGGAAGCAGCAGAGACAAGGATGAAATGAAGAAATTCAGATTTTATTCTAGTTGTTATCATATAGTCTACAGTGGTGCCGGCTAATCAATAAAGGCAAACAACATTTTTCAACTTTTCAGTTACTGTAATTATTTCATTATATAAATTACTGTACCCCCTGTGTAATGAGCACACCAGAGCATCCTCAGATGACTTCCTTTGTACAGTATAATGCAAAACTCTTGCATACTACCCTAGTAAAAACACCATTGCATGTTTCGTAGAACATACTGTGCACACACAAATTCTCCTAATGATTGTAAAAGAGTATATTTTTTCTGGATATGGTATTTGAATTTCTGCTGCTGCTGCCATAGCATTGAATTCACAGTATACAGTAGATGGTACAAAAGAGCAATGCAGAGATAACCACCAGTGAGCCCTGCACCACAGTCATCAGGATGTTCAATCAGTACCATGTAAATATAATGTTTCCAAAACCAGCAATTAAAATAATTAATGACACACTAAAAATTAATACAGCAATTAGGTTGATAGTCTTCATAAAAGCTAACACACAATATCTCAGCAATCTAAAAAAGTTACAGCTGTCAATTATCCACCTATTGCATGAGATAGTTGCTCAGTTTGAGGGGATTTCCTGAACTACTCTTGCCTGAGTTGCCCCAATGAAATGCTAATTAGTAGAGGATTAATAACGCATCAGCTGAATCAGTTAACATCACAAAATTAGGCCAACTAATAAAGACATGCAGATCGTTTTTAACACTTTGAAAGGCAAAGAGAAATGCCCACTAAATCCAGCATTCAGAAGACTTGAGTCTTCTAAAGAGATAGGGTATAGAAATGCACTGAAACACTGAAGCTGAGTGACTCGCCTGGTAAAAGCAGGGCTGCATTGCCAGTCTTTGCTGGCTATTCCACAAGAAGCATGGCATTGGCTCCCGCGAATTAGGGAGACAAAACAGGAATGGACTGTTTCTCCTTACCGCCCCAGTGAGAACAATGCAGCCTTTGTCCTACAGGGGGCAATAGCTCATCGACATCTGCTGTAGTGCTGCCAGGTATAAAGAGGCAATTGGGTTAGTTGTGGCATCAGAGGACAACCACTGACCTTCAGTCCTCCTGAAGGGGCCATAATGTGGGAGAAAAAACAATTGGGTAACACAGAAAAGTAAATAGTTATATTACATGATAACTGCAGCTTCAGTAAATCTTTCTGTTTGTAGTCCCTGGAGGTTGTGGTGTTATAAATGATGCTATTGTACTCTAAAGGTGTGGTGCACTGCATCTTGTTACAGCTGCAAGGGTGCCTGTTTCCGACAGAGATGAATTGAAGCACCTGACGAGATTTACTATAAGCAGTTTCTAGAGTCCCGTCAGAAGGGAATTGTAACAGTGCTGAATTACAGAATTGAGGCTGCAGCCATCAATCACCCTGACTGGTGACTTAGATGGGCTTTTGATAGAGTAAGTGTACTTGCTAACGTGCATGAAATGTAAGATAAGAATATGTAAAACTCATTCATAGAGGTTCTAGATAATGGCTTTGCTGGGTTGTGTAAAGCCAGTAACAAATCTGCATTTATTCATAGTTGAGGGCGAGAGCCAAGATGATAGGTCATCAATATTGAAACATTTACTCCTGGCCAATCATGTACAGTATGGTGAGTCTATTGTTTTGGGGCAAATTTATGTTCAGTCTGTGTCTGGAATCCTTCCAAGAGCACTACAGTAAGGTCAGCCATCACCTTTAAACATTGCTCAGGAGTGTTTTATACAGTCACACTCCCTATTCACAAGGCTTTAAGTTGATATTCATTTTGTTGGTTTATTTAACCTTTTGACTGCAGCGCAAAAAGAACATTGCTGCTGCTGCTGTGCCATAGACAGATGTCCCTTTTACATTGTTCTAAGCATTTTAAAACACACATCATATTAAACCTGTACATTTATCACTGCATCAGTTTATCAGATTCAGAAGCTGCTTAAAACGATGTCATGTGATTTCTAGTGTGTGTTTTATACATTATACTTAGGAGTAGATGTACTAAGATGGGTCAGTCGCAGCACAAACATACCGCAATTTGCATTTTCGTTGCGACAATTCGCAAAGTATACATTTTGTCGTATCTACCAAGAAAGAATATGTCAATGAAAAGAGCTGCAATATACTAATTAAAATATTTGTTGCATCTTCTTAGCAAGATCTCTAGCATACATTGCGAGAGTCGTGCGACATTGTTTAAATAAATAGCGGGAGCTGAGTTGTTGCAGCAGAGGGTGGTTTGTTGCAGCAGAGGGTGCCCGAAGGATAGCGTCTATACATGCAAGGGTGCAAGAATTAAAATGTAAACGTCATCTATACAATGCATTCTGTTCCATATCCATTTTACCTATTTGAATACTGTTTATATATATATATATATATAAATGAAAGGCAGTTTAATCCCATCAGATTGTATAGTGGGGCCCCCATACAGTAGCCCCTCGCTAAATCGGACATGTCTGTCCGACATAAGGAGGTGTTGGGTTTAAAAACAATACCATAAAATCGCACACACATACATTTTAGTGCTCAATGTATTTTATATGCATAAATCATTGCGCTGAAATAACACTAATGTGTTTTGTGTAGGCTACACATTACATTATGTAAAAATATGAATCTGTACAGTAGGTCTATACAGTATACAGTACAGTAGTAAAATCAAATGAATACCTAGCACACTTTCTTTTTACTTTAGCCTACTGGTAACACAAAATAAATCATGCTGCTGCATTGTACACATTGGTGCAATGCGAATACAAGATTATTTTAAATTTAAACTAAATGATTTTAGGGTTTTTTATTTTATTTTAACTATTATTATTTTTAACTTGGCCTACTTAGTAGCCTAGACAATTAATGCACAGAATGAGCTGGAGGGGTTAGTGGTACATGTGTGCAGTCTATTGCTCCCAACATGCTGAGAAAACCAGAAATGTCATTGGCATTGTTTTCAAGGTTTGTAGTTACACCCTGACTTTAGTGAAAATTAGATACTCAAAAATGCATTGAGTACTGACAATGCACGAGAAAAAGCAGACTGGGAAATGCCAGCAACAATTGCGACTGGTTAAAACATGCTTTCAAAAGTTTTAACAAATTGATACAATTGTAAGTGTCGCAATTGTCTGCAGTTTTGGTACATCTCATTATAATATTTGTGAACCCTCATTTGCACTATCTCCGCCCCCTTTTTGCAAATTTATGCAGGAAAGCCCATAATTACATATTCATCTAAGGTTGAATCGCAAAGAAAAACTACTGCAGCAAAGCATTCCCTAAAAAGTCACTAACAGCATTGTGTATGTTTCATACATTTCACCCGAGACTTCCGACTCGTTTTTAACTGGTTTGCGACAGACGCAGCACTTTAGTACATCTACCCCTTCGTGTTTTCTTAAATTTCAGTCAGGAAAACTCATGCGATAGAGAACAATATTGATTAATTCTTAGACAACAAATACTACGTTATACATATTTTCATTCCATCTTTGGCCTTTGACAACTGTAGGACTGGTGTGTCTTTCAAAGGCTGATAACTCACGACATCCGCTCCCATGCTTCTTGGTGTAAAGAGACAATTGACTTGGTCGTGGGATCGGAGGACCCCCACTGACCTTCAGTTCTCCTGAGTTGTTGAGTGGGCGATTGCTGTGGTAAGAGATGTAATTGAACATTCTAAATTGGGGAAGAATGCCTTAAATTAGTACAGTAAAAGTGCTAATTAATTTACATTAACAATATTTATTAAGTCTTAGACAACAAATACTACGTTATACATATTTTCATTCCATCTTTGGCCCTTGGCCTCGTCCTTCAACGTACCGCTGAATTTAGTTTGCTGATAGTGGAGAGGCTGACTATAGGGAAGCCATGGGCAGGGGGGGCAGGATAGCTGCCCTCCTCATCAGAGGAAGCCAAAAAGTAGGTGGAAGGGGATGAATGGATTGAGGTAATATATAAAGACATTTCTAGTTGATCATTGGAGGTGCTGTTTTAGCGAATGACGAATGTGATGCTAGCCATGTGACTGACAAATGTTCTGGTTTTGGAGGTTGCCTAATATGCTTGATGTTTAGGATTTTAATCTGTCTTCAAAGTGAGTACTCTGCCTGAACCACCGCTTTGCTAAATAGATTTCGTGAAATAATCCTCAGATAAGCCACTGCAGTATCCTTGCACATCTGTATTTCAAACCTGGTTGGCTCTGACATCTTATGTGATTTCAACTCCCCTGCAAGATCCAAACAGGACCCCATGTGACAATGGCACTTATTGTTTTGTAGTCTGCACTCCATTACAATCTGTATGTTTAACAATGCAATTCTGACAAGACCTGCTGCCATTGGCACATTAGGAGAGGCAGTACAATGACACATGTAATGCATTAAACACTATTGAAAGGATCCCCAGTGGCTCACCTAGCACAGTAACACAACCAAAAAAACAACTAAATAAATGAATGAATCCTAACTCGTAAGTCTGATTTTTGTGCTTGTTTCTCTGATTAAGCCTCAGTCTGCACTTTGCTGTTTATTTATGATCAAATCAAAGATCAGATGAAACACAGGCTTGTAAAGTATAGGGCCGCCCTGGCTCGTTTAAGACAGACATTGTTTATGGCTTCGTTTCATCCCCAGAGTTCTGGAAATGAATAAAATATATTAGAAAAAAATCATGCATTAAAGTATTGACCCAACCCTTTCACTGGGATTCTCTGTTGTGAATCAGAAAGTGGCACTTGTGCCTGTGCTGCATGTTAATCACTATGTGCTGACTAATGACTTTTCAGAATATTGCTCAAGTTTTGCTAACCTTTCAATAACAAAAGAATTGGCAGCCTGGGGATAAAAATGACCTAGTGATATTTAAAAAAAAAAATTCATAACAGTAGACTCTTTAACATGATGGATTTTTGAATGCATGTATTGGCATTCTTTCAAAACCCGCCATACAATAATGGTTTTCTTTTTTTCAGAACCTAACCATTTGTACATATTTTACAATTGACAAAAACAGCCAATCCAGTTTCTCAGCAAGCCCATCGAAATTATTATGCTGCTACTACAGATTGCAGTACCCATCAGTTCCTTTTAATTTGATCTGGTTGCAGTTCGCCTTCTTAAATTCAGACCTACCCCTTTGGCACTACCTTGTAAATTAAACCACTGGTCTCTTCCTTCCTGAATAAATCCATGTATGTACTGTACTGTACCACATGCATGATGGAAATTGTAGAGATCATCTTTAAACAGTTTAAATGCATGCTATTAACTGTTAAAAACTGCAAGCTAGTGATTGTTCAAAAATGATTCTCAAGGGGGTTCCTGAGTGGCTCACCTGGTAAAGGGTGTCTGCTGAGAAATAAATAATAATAGTAATAATAATAATAAAGGCATGCCCTGCTGTACCCCTGAGCAAGGTACTTTACCTAGATTGCTCCAGTAAAAACCCAACTGTTTAAATGGGTAATTGTATGTAAAAATAATGTGATATCTTGTAACAATTGTAAGTCGCTCTGGATAAGGGCGTCTGCTAAGAAATAAATAATAATAATAATAATAATAATAATAATAATAATAATAATAATAATAATAATAATAATGTCCACATTGCTCGTTTTTGTTGGGAATTCCCAGGGAGCATTGCATTGGCTCTGGATGCTTCTTCAGATTACGGAGGCAAAAATGATAGGGACTATTTCTCCTCACAGTATCCCCTGCTGGCCAGGCGTCCAGTGAGCTCAAGCAGACAACTGCAGGGCTGGTCTGTGTCTTTTAGAGGCTGATAAATCACAACATCCGCTCCCATGCTTCTTGGTGTAAAGAGGCAATTGACTTGGTCGTGGGATCGAAGGACCCCCACTGACCTTCAGTTGTTGAGTGGGGGATTGCTGTGGTAAGAGATGTAATTGGACATTCTGAATTGGGGAGGAATGACTAAATTAGAACAATAAAAGTGCTAATTAATTAACATATGTACTTAAGATTAAAAAAAAAACAGCACATACACATGGTCTTCCAAACTGCACCCTCGTTTTCATATTGGCTAAGTTGTGCAGCCACTACAATCCTAGCAGTTCTCCAGAGTCCAGTGTTCACCACACTGGCGCCAACCATTGATCCAACACTTTCTCAGGGCATGGCTTCCATCTCCAGCAAAAAAAAAACAAAAAAAAAAACAGTGCAATAGCTCTCACCAGTCATACATTTTTTATTTGGGAAAACCTTTTTGCGGTTTAAATTATAGGTTGGGTTAACTGGCTGAAAATAAGTGAGTCGTACATTATTTATTGCCTTGGATTAAATATTGCTTTGGTGATTCAATGAATGATTAGTTACAAAGACAGAACCTGTGAGTAAAGAGGGTTTGGCACAAATTAGGAATGCAATCTTCTTTAAATTAGCTCTAAGGAGGCTTTGCAAAGTTCTTTCCCATCAAGAAATGATGATACTACCATTATGATACAATAAACAACAGGACTACATACATTTCTTTATTAAACCTTGATTTTAAAATCTGTCATTAAAACACCATCACGTGACAGATTTAGGTTTGCACTATAACCTCAGAAGTCTTTAACAAGGATACATATTGATAGAAACGGTAAATATGCATAGCAAGCATCCATAGCAATGTTACATATCCATAACAATTGATGTGCTCACACCAGAGAAAGGTTTCATATTACCCGGACAGTGTTTCTTCCTGGGTAACATTCACCACTAATTATCTGAAGTTAATGTATCTTTAAGAACTATAACTCACAGCTGCCAGCCTTTAGGAGATAGACAAAAACAAAAACAGGGTTTCTTGAGATTTGGAAGGACAATTGGTTTGAATCTATCTTAATAAAATAAAAAGTATAAATAATATTTAACCTTTTAATCAGTGTTTGTATACTCTAGAATGTATAAAAGCAGGTGAACACCAAGTTATACTTTGATTAAGTTTAAATGTGATTATATTATTGTAGGTTTATGTATTTATTTCTTTTTAACAAACTCAGCCTTAGTTATGTATACTTGGCTGCTTCTATAATATTTAGTAAATTGTTTTATAAACTTACATACTGTGAATGCATACATATTTTTAAATCACTTCAAATCAATTCACTTTATTTTTCATATATATGTAGATGTTCTTTGCAAAAAACTTTGTTGATGCATCAGTTGATATTAAAACGACAAAAGTAGGGAATCGCAATGTTAGGGTTTTTAATCTGCATTCCCTCCCACCTCCTTACAAGCAATGGAAGGGGCGGGGCAACCATAGACAGCCATCATCAGTTAAGACGAACAACATACAACTCTCTGTAGATAACACAAGAGACATCCATCTGCACTGCATAAGGATGGATATTTACAGAACGCATGTGTGTGCTATCTGCCAGCATAGTCCTAAAACACTGAAGAATACAGAATTACCACCAGAACAGCTGCTTTTTTCGTGATAACAATTCCTTTTTTGTCACACGAGTGGCAACCAAGCCAATAGTGTTCATTGGCTTGGTCAGCAACCATGTGGGAAAGCAAAATTTATTAAAGAAAAAATAGCGACAACAACAACAAAAAAACTTGAAGATTGGGTTGAATAAAAATTCAGCTTCAGTTCTGGATTTTTGCTTTTTGTACAGCGTGTTAATAGTTAAACGAATACGATAAAGTAAAGGCAGAATACTGCATGCATGAAAAGAGCAGGTATGTGTAATTCTACTTTTATTCACAATCTCATCTCATTAACTCACTCCAACAGTTTATCCTTCACTTTGATTGTCCTTTCGCTCTAACGAACCCCTCGAGCCACCCCCGAAGTGCCCACAGGAGTAGACAGTGTGGCAGCTTGCCAGGGCCGACCAACAGGCCTGAAGTCAGGGACCTGTTTGACCACCGCGTGTGCTGGAACTGCGGGGCACAGGGCCACTTGAAAGCCCGCTGCCCCCAGTCACCCCGGACCCAGGGGCCTCACGTTCCGCCAGCAGCAAAAGACCACGGCCTAGGGGAGTGAAGGCCGGCCCACAATATGCAGCTTACTCCCGCGACTAAGACACCGTGATGGTAGGGCTGGTCGGCCAGGGTAGTCACATGCATGTTCCCTGCATGGTCAGTGGGGTACAGTGCAGAACCTTGGTCGCAGACACCGGGGAACAGTGCATTTTGGGGTCCAACAACTCACCAGTACCACTGCCCGGCCACCCACCCACGTGCCGGTCCAACAGCTGTGGACTGAAGCTATGGAGGACTTCCATCGGCGCAGCATGGAGGGGCTCGACGGTAAGCAGCGCCACATAGTGGGAAGGCTCCTGGGGGAGTATGAGGCCTGTTTTGCCTTGAACTCCAAAGACTGCCAGCCGACAGCCCCTGGGCGGCTCCCATAGTGCTCTCACCTAAGAAAGACAGAAGCCTCCGGTTTTGTGTCGTGAAGAAGGACACCTATGCACTTCCCTGCATCGATGAGGCCCTGGATGAAATCGCGGACTCCTGTTGGTTCAGCTCCCTCGACCTGCACAGTGGCTACCAGTTTGTACTAGTGGCAATGGACTATTTCACCAAATGGCCTGAGGCGTACACTCTACCAGACCGGCGCGCGCCCCATCATTGCCGATGTCCTCCTGTGGGGCATGTTCAGCCGCTTTGGGGTGCCTGAGAAGCGCCACAGCGATCAGGGTCACAATTTCTAGTCCAGGGTCTTCACTGAGGTATGCAAGCCGATGGGGATATTGAAGACGTGCACCACCCCCCTCCACCCCCAGGGCGACGGGCTAGTTGAGCGGTTCAACCATACCCTGGTCGTGCAACTGGCCATCTGGACCGGCCAAGACCAACAGGACTGGGGCCGCCACTTACCCCCGGCAGCTTTGATGTTCGGGAGGGAGCTGCGCACCCCATCCTGGCGGGCCATGTGCACGACCTGCAATTCCGGCTGGACCAGGCCCACCAATTTGCTCAGGAGCGGCTAGCGGGCACTGGACCTAGGCAGAAACGAGCTTACAATCTCCGGAGCAGGGGGCGTGACTTCCAGCCAGATGAGCGGGCCTGGGTGCACTACTATTCTTACTGCAACACACCCTTTAAGTCCTGATTTCAAGAGTGACTGGAAATGTTGATTTTCCAGCAGGACAATGCAAGACCACACAGTCCGAGGATTACAATTGCACGACTTCAAGAAAACAATGTCAAGGTCTTGCCGTGGCCAGCTTTTTCTCCGAACCCGAGTCCAATAGAATATCTGTGGGACCAAATCGCCAGTGCCATTCACATGAGACAACCGCGACCAGCCAACCTTCACCAGCTGGCTGCAGCTGCACAGGAAGAGTGGTGGAACATCCCACAGCAGTCTATCCAGAGGCTGATCAAGTCTATGCGTCAATGCTGCCAGGATTGTGTTAATGCTCAGGGAGGTCATACCCAGTCATACTTATCATGATTCTTTGAATATATATATATATATATATATATATATATATATATATATATATATATATATATATATATATATATATATATTTAAATACCAAAGTAATAAAGTGCTTTTCAGATCTTAAGTTTGCATGTTCAGTGGCAAGGTTTGCATTGTCCTGCAAGCCCTTTCCTTACTTACGTTGCCAGTAACACCACATGGTGTTTTGACATTTGGCGTAACTGTTCCCTTTGAAAAAATGCAGGAAACAATGCTGATAATTGTTTTAACAAATGTATTAGGGAACTAAAGGTACATTAAAAATGGCTTAAGAATGTAATACACAGATTTCATGTTTCACCGATCTATTGAAAAACTTTACATATCAGAGGTCACTCAGATCTAGCAACTGTGAAATTTAATTATTTCAATAACATTTCAATGACACTTTGTATACATTAAAAATATGCAATTAAACATTTTTAACTTCTAATAGCTACAGATGCTGACCAAACAGTTTGACCTTTTCTGTGCTATTATAATTTCTTAATCTACTTAATTCCTTCCACATTTATTGTTTGCTCTCCCACAGCATCCCAAGAGGGGGTCAGTGGGGACTGTGTTTGTAACAGTATGTCAAAATGAAACACATTTGTATTCAGTGGAAACTGCAATCTACCTGTATCACAGCGAGGAGCTCCGACTGACTCTGACTTTGTTTAACTTCCAGGTGAAAAAGCCAGCTGTGTATTGCTAAGTAAGTACTTCATTAAATGCCAGCCTGCTGTGTCAGTTTTGTGAGAGTAATGGATTTGCTGGGAATCAGCTATTTGGTTTGAGAGGGACTGACGTGCGTTACTTTGTGCGTCTCGTAGTGTAGCTTCAGCTAGTGAATTAAGCTCTTTGTTTACTGATTTGCCTGCTGATATTTACACACTGGATTGCAATTCTTTGATGTGTTTGCAGCAAATGATTAAAATTGAGCCATACTTATCTATTATTCATTTATTTATTTGTTCAAATAACTAATTATTAGGACTATGCCTTGAAATGATAATATTGGAAGAACAGGAATCTTGGAACAAATTAACAAAAAACATAATTTAAGTTTTTTAAATGCATTAGCATCCTTGGTTTTATAATTCACTAATTTGCACAACTATCTAGTTACAACACAGTTCTTCCTACAGGCATTTATAATTGAAAATTGATTGACTGTGCTTGAATTTAAAAAATGAAAACATCCAATTAAAAACAATATCTGGTCATTTTTGGTTCTGTGGAAATGTGCCTAATCATTTCCTGCTGTTATATAGCAACACCCTGGGACTAAACCTTTATAGAGGATTGTTTTGATCTCTTGGTTCAGAGTATAAAAGAGTAATTGTTCTACTTTAAATGAGTTATGAGACTCTAGGCCTTTAACCATTGAAGAATCTGTATGGACACTTGGACAATGCCTTTACAGGCCCCACTATACATTCATACTGAAAAAAATGTTGCTAGCTAATCAAATTCGTTCTTCATCACTGTTTTATAAAGATCATTTAGTATTTGTAAAAAATACTTTGGCAGTTTGCTTTGCACATTTGACCTTTTTTGTGAATTTCACAATTCATTGTCAGTCAGTACCTAATATGAATTTGTAGCAGGTGTGTTGTGGGTCATCACTGAACAATACTGAGGCAGACACAGAGCATTGGGTGTTGACATGCTGTACAGGCGTGCAGATTTAATTTCAACACAAGTGCCGACATTAAGGTACCAGCAATGGTAGCCCTAGTGTCACATTTAATAAAGAAAACAAAACAAAGCTAAGAAATACAATTTTTCCACACAAATGCTGAGTGTTAGTCCCACTAAAAGGAACTCTCTATACACAGTTTGGGATCCACATCCCCTAAACTAACCTATTCCTCGGCTCCCTTGGCTCGTTGAATTGTCCTATGATGTCCTCTCTGCGATGATTCTTCAATCCCCCTACGGGCTCAGCATAGTCTTCATGCATTGTCCTCTTCTTCATAACGGCCCTTGGTTTTCTAGGCTGTCACCACTTCTTCCTCGTATACCATCTGCAGCTGAGGTTTGCTTCATGGTTTTCTTCAATCAACGAGCAGGACCTTGAGAGCACCGTGCTCTTTTTGGCCTTGGTTTATATAGTCTTTTACAGATGTTTGATTCCATTAGAAGTGTTTGTCTAATTCTCAGAAAGAAGAATTTATGTTTAATTTTAGTTTTTGTGGTTGGAAACCTCACAGCAGGTGTTTTTTTTTTTTTGTTGTTTTTTTTTTAATTTAGTCGTTGCCAACTTAAGAAATGAACCATAATTATAAAAGTAAATGGAGCCTACTACACCACTGATCAAATAGCTGCTAATTAAGTCAACTAGTTCTTGTAGCCCTGCAACAAGAAAGCATTTTATCCTTAAAAGACCCTCAGTTTTAACAACCATTTTAACTTCAGAGGAAATATATATTGTTTGCAGCAATGAGCTGAAATGCCATCAAGGGCATACACATTAATGTAACAAAAATATATGAAGCAAACATCACTACAATACCTTGCACTGGTTGTCAGTAACCAGACCTCCCAATTCACTCCAGCGCAGGTCTCTGGTCTAACCAGCTGCTTAATTAAATCATTACAGTAATCATCAACTAATCAAACAATTATACAGCTAGTTGGGCCCAAATCCTGCAATGTAATGTATTAGAATGTCTGCTAAATAACTACCACTGTGACCTGAATAATTGCAATGTGTGTGTGTGTGTGAGTATTCTGCAGTACAACAGAATCCTATTTAGTCTTGAGTTCCAGAGTTGAAATTTGAACTGAAAATGTCTTAGAATACTTTAGTAAATTATGGATTTTCTGTGGAAAGGTTATGTAGAATGTAATGCAACTATTGCTGCTGTCCAAACTGTTTGACTTATGGGTCTGAACATGACACTGACCTTACATTGGCAACTCAAAGTGAATTCTAATGAAAAGCTTAAAAGCAATGCTTTGATTCCTTTCAAATCAGTGCTGCTAAACTGAATATTGTTTTGGAAATCCTAAAAATACAGTCAGTTAAGATATTTTAAAGCAATGGTTCTTAATGTTCTTTAAGCAAGAACAAGATAAAGAATTCAAAAAATACTTCCCCTTTGTTTTTACCCAGTGGTGCTGCCCTGACGACAGGAAGTCAGCACAGAGGTAAGTATAAAAATACCCCTCACCTAAGATGGCGGTTTTTCACTTCCTCCCACAAAATGAAGGACAGCACTACTCTATGCAACTCAGGCAAGTTAAACAATTTTACAGCATATATACACAGTAACAAAGAAAGGTTTGAAGGTTTCCAACAACTAAACCCATGCAACACACTGAAAATGTGCACCTTTCCAGTGTGTTAGTGCCTCAAAAGTGGCAAAACCCATTAACCCCTTTTCCTTCTTTCCAGAAACCTCTCTGTTGCAGGACATTAAATTACACACAACAGGTAAGAAACACATTCTTTTTTTTTCTCTTTTGTTGTGGGTGCAGTCATATATTTGTTACAGTATTTAATTAAAGTCCAAACCAGTCCACTGCTCCGTCACAACCACCCAGAGAGCTCGAGCAGTATTTATTTTTTAAATCTAGGGCCTCTGCACGCGACAGAAAGTTCTTAAAGGGAATACTGCAGTATTGTCACAATCATTTGAAAAACTAAGAAAACTAGATAACCCTATCAAAAGTCTTACTGTACTGTGTGTAAGATACGTTTCGCTAAAAAGGTATGTTTGTACGCAATATAATTTGTGTTCTTGTGTTATTGCTCATACTGCACACACCTATGCATGGGCGGATCCGGGGGGCGCTGGGGCTGGGGCTGGGGCTGGGGGTATGTTTCGTATCAGGTATCCCCACTTCATGACAGTCTTGACAAAATACTGAAATACACCTACAAGCTTAGTAAAGAGCACACACTAATAATAATAATAAAAAAAAATATTCTCGACACTAACCATTTTTAGTACTGGGAAAAAAACATTAAATGGGGGGCTTAACATGATTATTATACTGCCTATGTTAATAATAAAAAGTAAACATAAAGTAATAATCTTTTAGAATAGCATTGGAGTACTAGGCTTGCTATTTCCAAAGCTTCTAAAGGTATGAATTAAATCTAAGCACATTTAGCCACATTAAGCATTTTTATTAGGATGTCTGATTTGAAATTTCTGGCGAATACTGTTTTTTACTTTAACTAGTAAAACATGTCAAAAATATTTGTTTGGATATTTGCCGCAGCACTAAAATATAATGGCAATAAGTTACATTTTAAGAATATATTTTATGACCATTGTTAAGTCAGGCAAAAGAAAGATTTCAATTTTAACAGAACCGAAGAAAAGTATAACTGACCTTGTCGTCTTCGACTTGCCTTAACTAAGTTCTGCACACGCGTTTTGGAGAACACTGTGATATCATCCAAGAGCACAAGGACCTCTCAGGTTCATGTCTCCCATGCACTTTTCCATGCACTACTGAAACATACTTGAGGCATTCATTACCCCCTGGGGCATTCTGTTGAACTCCCAGAATCCCAGAGGGCACACAAAGGCTGTCTTTCTTTTGTCCTCCTCCTCAAGCCCAATCTGATAGAACCCTAATTTTAGGTCCATGATAGAGAACCACTTAGAACCCGTTAAGGCACTGAAAGTCTCTTCTGCACTAGGTAGGATATAGGCATCGCGGATAGTTGAGTTTCTGGTAGTCCACACGCAAACAGAGATGTGAATAGGGACTTGGACTCTTGATTGATCCCACCCTCAAGTAATTGCTGTAGGTGTTCTCTGACGGCTTTGCGGTCGAAAGGATGGATTGGTCTAGGTCATTATTTAAAGTGGGTCTGGTCATATAGTTTTATGCAATGTCTGACCTTTGCAGTGTAGCCAAAATCCAAATCGATCATCACAAAGACCTCAGGATATGCTGCTTAACTTCTCAGTTACATGCTGCTTCTACTCTTCAGGCAACGGTGATGTTCCAAAATCAAGGATTAAATCTGGTTTATTAATTTCTACTTCCCTAACAGCAGAGGCAGTGCACTGACTGACCACCCATTCTTTCTTTGCAACTTTTGGGCTACAGGTTCCATGCCCCATCGGAATGAGGTGTGAGGAATGTAAAGCTCAGCAACTACACAATTTACAGGGAGGACTACATCATGACTGCTTTCATTTTTCAAGAGCACCGATAACTGTGACCATCAACAAGAGCTACTGTAATTGTACGAAATAACTCAAATTTGAAATGCCTTCTACAATCAGCTTCTGACCTGCAGGAATAATCTGCAGCTTCTTCCCCAGCAGCCTAACATCGCTTATCTTGCCATAACGCATATGGATATTTTCTCTTAAAAGGCAGTGATAGGCATCAAAAGGGAAGTGAGACTCATCTGAAGCCATACCATCTTGCTTTACTACTGCATTTAACAAGGTTTACAGCTTCTGCAAATATTCTGAGGGTTTATCTGCGCTATCTTGATGGGAATGGAGAAACTTTGCAAATAGTTTGCCTCCATCTTCAACTGTCCCAAAGGCTGAATCTAACAGATAAATAAGCTCCTGGTGTAGTGTCTGCACCCAGACAGTAGTTGCTTCACTTTGTATACATTAACTACACTGGAGTCCTGAATAGAAAGCTCCACGTAAGTGTGCCATGTTTCATAATCAGCTTCATGTTGTGGAGTGGGATGTCGGCCTGAAAAAGTCTGGAGCTTACTGGAAGTATGGAAGCGAGAGGCCACCTCTCTGCCTTTAACAATGTGCTCCACCACAACCCTCTGAACTTCAGTTAACTGGGAACCATGCTCAGCAATAGTAGGGTTACAACCTACTGCTGGTGAAGGATCAGCCCCCTCAGAATAAATATTCTTTGCCCCGCTAACTTGACACTTATGGTTACAGGTTAGCAAGAGATATACCAGTCTTTTTTTCTCTCTCTCTCTGGTAATTTGTAACCATTGCAAATGTTCCAACATCATCACTAGTAACCAAAGAGAGCACTCCGAATTACACTTACATGTACACATGTTTAAATTTCCAGAGAGTAACGTCTTAGGGATGCAGATAAATAATGAATCAGTTTACTTTTATGAATTTGATTTTATCAGCTTTGTGTTCTGGTGGGGTTTTTATATACAGACGTGCTCAAATTTGTTGGTACCCCTCCACAAAAAACGAACAATGCACAATTTTCTCTGAAATAACTTGAAACTGACAAAAGTAATTGGCATCCACCATTGTTTATTCCATATTTAATAGAAATCAGACTTTGCTTTTGATTTTTTATTCAACATAAGATTGTAGATAAGAAAACAAATGAAAATGGCATGGACAAAAATGATGGGACCGCTAACCTAATATTTTGTTGCACAACCTTTAGAGGCAATCATTGCAATCAAACGTTTTCTGTAGCTCTCAATGAGACTTCTGCACCTGTTAACAGGTAGTTTGGCCCACTCTTCCTGAGCAAACTGCTCCAGCTGTCTCAGGTTTGATGGGTGCCTTCTCCAGACTGCAAGTTTCAGCTCTTTCCATAGATGTTCGATAGGATTCAGATCAGGACTCATAGAAGGCCACTTCAGAATAGTCCAATGTTTTGTTCTTATCCACTCTTGGGTGCTTTTAGCTGTGTGTTTTGGGTCATTATCCTGTTGGAGGACCCATGACCTGCGACTGAGACAGAGCTTTCTGACACTGGGCAGTACATTTCGCTCCAGAATGCCTTGATAGTCTTGAGATTTTATTGTGCCCTGCACAGATTCAAGGCACCCTGTGCCAGGCGCAGCAAAGCAGCCCCAAAACATGACCAAGCCTCCTCCATGTTTCACTGTAGGTATGGTGTTCTTTTCTTTGAAAGCTTCATTTTTTAGTCTGTGAACATAGAGCTGATGTGACTTGCCAAAAAGCTCCAGTTTTGACTCATCTGTCCAAAGGACATTCTCCCAGAAGGATTGTGGCTTGTCAATATGCATTTTAACAAATTCCAGTCTGGCTTTTTTATGTTTTTCTTTCAAAAGTGGAGTCCTCCTGGGTCTTCTTCCATGGAGCCCACTTTCGCTCAAAAAGCGAGGGATGGTGCGATCAGAAACTGACGTACCTTCACCTTGGAGTTCAGCTTGTATCTCTTTGGCAGTTATCCTTGGTTCTTTTTCTACCATTCGCACTATCCTTCTGTTCACTCTGGGGTCGATTTTCCTCTTACAGCCACGCCCAGGGAGGTTGGCTACAGGTCCATGGACCTTAAACTTCTTAATAATATTTGCAACTGTTGTCACAGGAACATCAAGCTGCTTGGAGATGGTCTTGTAGCCTTTACCTTTACCATGCTTGTCTATTATTTTCTTTCTGATCTCCTCAGACAACTCTCTCCTTTGCTTTCTCTGGTCCATGTTCAGTGTGGTGCACACAATGATACCAAACAGCACAGTGACTACTTTTCTCCATTTAAATAGGCTGAATGACTGATTACAAGATTGGAGACATGTGTGATACTAATTAAAGAAACTAATTAGTTTGAAATATCACTATAATCCAATTATTTATTATCTTTTCTAAGGGGTACCAACAAATGTGTCCAGGCCATTTTAGAATATCTTTGTAGAATAAGCAATAATTCATCTCTTTTCACAGCTTCTTTGCTTTATTCTATGACATACCAAAGGCATGCAAGTATACATGATAAAATAGCTTTTAATTTCATCACTTTTCAGGAGGAATGAAGCATTATTTCAATGAGCTGTAAGGGTACCAACAAATTTGAGCACGTCTGTATGTATATATATATATATATATATATATATATATATATATATATATATATATATATATATATATATTTGTTTAACTACGTAGCTAATCAGATTTGTATCCAATATGTGTGTAATGCATTGTACTTATTTAAGTGAAACACCTTATTTGACGTTGTGTACCAGTGGTAGATAACCATGTATAACTATCTTGGCAAATCATGCAAAGCTATTCTAGTACTGTAATACTTTTTTTTTTTTTTGTGGTAGCAGTTCATTGCATCTCGATTGAAAATGCTGAAGCATTAGTTGTTGGCCACAAGGCAGTATTTATATTAAAGCACAGTCATGATAATGACTTCAGAGATAACAACTGTTAGCAGAAATGAGGTTGCTCTGTTTTGTCACAGCTTATTAACCCCAGATGGGTTAATAAGCTCGGCTCCATTCCTCACAGGCTAAGCCCCTACACCCCTCTGAATTATTTCTGGAGCTGCCCCTGTTTGGGAGACAAACATTTTTTGCTTGAGCTAATCTTGATTGACACCATGTAATATGACTTTTTGACGTCACAAAAGTGCAAAACAACTTTTTTTTTATTTGCATGGGCGACAGTGTAAAGATAGCTACTAACTTATAAATATGAAGTCAGGCAACTCTGTTCTTCACAACTTTCAATTAACACAGCTTAATATGAGAAATCCAGAAAACATACTTTGCATTCCATGGTTTCTGAAGGTTTAACCTAAGGTATTAATAGAACTTCTTAGTAAGGATTTATGTAAATGACCAACAGCTTATCTAACCTGAAAGACCTAACCTGAAGTTTCTGTATGTAGCCATGATCTGAAAAGGCTATTCCTTTTCTTTCTGCCAAAAGCTTGCAAGATTATTCTGAGACATTAAAGCTTGATTCTGGAAGTGCATAATGCCTGTCGCATTCCTCGCCAGCAGAATATGTATAATTGATCTGAGCTCATAATGCATGACATTTATTAAAGCTCAAGCAATTTTGATATCTTTATTGAAGTGTAAAACTAATGTACTTTAACACAGATTTAAACCAGGCTAAACAATATATATGTTAATTAGCAATATGCAATTTGTACATCCGGCTTGACTGCTGTCCACTGCATTATATTATCTAAAACAAGTTTTTTATTATTATTATTTCTTGCCTCAGAACTCAAGTTTTGTGAAGAAAGTTAGACTAAGTACATTATGTGAACTGAATGGGAAATGCCGTTGGCAGCATATGCTCACCGCAGCTAGAGAATCTTTTTGCTACCTGCTGAGTAGTACCTGTGAAACAACCACAAATTGCATATTGGCTTTTTCTGTGATATTAATACAGCAGCAGAGTAAAAGAGTAAGCAATTTAAACCTGGCTGCTGAAGTTTGCAATCCTTCACCCAGTCAATACAAGCACATAATGAGGAAGAGCAGCTGGGTGAGAAAATATAGAAATCAAATTTACGAGGCAAAAACGCTCATTACTATGCGTCAGCTTGTTAACAAAGAAGTTGTCCTGGACCATTAATTTAAGCTCTGTGCTGCTCAAATGCTACAATATTAGCACTGTTTTGACAGGTTGTGTGCAATTATGTTACATGGGGTGTTTTAAACCTTTATCTGTTGTTGAACTTGTCATCCACCCAAAGGAATGAATGCCACTTGAAAGCACTGCTTATGATTAAGCCTAAATATATTGCTGCAATAGATTGCAATTCCTCCAAACGATGCAGGCACCAGCTGCTGCTTCTTTTGCATGAGGCCTTTATAAAAGGTTACATAAATGCGCTTTGACGAAAATGGTCAATACGTCTTCCTAAGGAAATCTGTTCACATTCTGAGACCATCATGAAATAGAATAGAATAGTACGATATGCATTCCTTGGGGTTTTACATTTTACTGTGTGTTTATGTACTGAAACACAAAAGCTGTTCATATAAGGAACGTTATTCTCTGAACTCAGCTGTTTAATTTAGATTTGAACATTTATTTTCAGATACATATTACTCCATGAACGCTCATTAAGTGCTGTGGTTATTTCACTCATAGTTCAAGGCTTGTGTGTTATTTGGCATCCTCATTCGTGGATTAGCTACAGTACTCTTTCATGATGTATCCTCTAATGAGGCTTGGTGGTCCAGTGGTTAAAGAAAGGGGCTTGTTTCCTGGTTCAGTCCCAGCTCAGCCACTTACCCACTGTGTGTGACCCTGAGCAAGTCATTTTAGATGAGACGTCAAACCGAAGTCCTATTGTAAGTGACTTTGCAGCAGCAGTTCAGATCCATAGTTCACCCCCTAGTCTCTGTAAGTCGCTTTGGATAAAAGCGTCTGCTAATAATAATATATAAAAATAGGTAGGTCCTGTCAGGTATAAATATCCAGTGATGTTTTTTGAGCAGTCTTATTTCACATTGAATAACTTAGGGCACTGAAGATTGTTAGCCTGAACATTTGTCCACTTGACATATAAAAGAAGTGTCCCCACAGATCCAGATATCCAGGTTATTTGTGAGACCACGAATAGCGCTTTAACATTGGGAGAAGCAGCATGGCAGTGAATTTGGCTGCAGGGTGTTCAGGAAAGGACTTGCATTGTAAATTGGCATTGTGGGAGGTTTCGATGACCCCTGCAGTTGTGTTTAGTCTATTAGACATGCTTGCAGTAGCATGTCCATTCCAGCTTCTGATGTGACTTCTGGCTAATTTGGGGAGTGATTTAAAATTTGCAAGTATTAGAATGTCAAGTGATTTTGATTCATCCATAATTTCTCAATCGTAAACTAAGAAAATTATTAACCGATTGACACTACTTCATTAATGCGAGATCCTCATGTGGTTTCTTTCACCCACTATTCAGGTAGTGTGGAAGGGGTAGAGGAGCAATGATTTCAAAGCATTTACTCACACCCAATTTCAATCCTAGCACCTCAATAAGTAAGACCTATGTAGCCCATCTGTTGTCATTACATTACTACCTCATTTCCAGCACTCTGAAGTGGGATTTTTAATGCACCTTACTGTCACTGAACTGTTTTTCCAATTATGTAAGAAGTATGTTTATATATATATATTTTTTTTTATAGATTACTGGGATAATCTTACATCGATTTCAAAACTGCTGAATTGATTATACGCACACGCTGTCCTTCTCATAGGGGATGAACCTGATCACGCTCTGTTTGCCCATCCTACTATGCCTACTCTTAATAATAATAATAATAATAATAATAATAATAATAATAATAATAATAATAATAATAATAATAATAATAATAAATACCTGAGTCCGAATTCCACAGGGACAGTGGACTTTCTGCAACTGCATTATGTCTTGCAGCAAACTAATGTTAAGCCTGTCTATCTGAACAAATTCGTGGAACCAGCAGTGTTTTTTCATGTTTCATGTTTCACCTTTCAGTATTTAAAACTGCTTTACAAGTGAATACAAACAAACTACAATAAAATGAATTAAATTAAAAAAAAAAAAAACATGAACATGAAAAAGTTACAGTAAAATAAAACAAAGCAACAAAAAAAACATCAATATCAGTAGAGAAATAAAAAGAGAAGGAAGAACACTTAACATTTTGTATACAATGCTAGTCTTGATTTTAAAATATTAAGTGACTGCATCTCTAATATCCGATGGTAGTTTATTCCATAATCTGGGAGATTTGTAACTGAAAGCTCTGTCTCCTTTCCTTTTTGTCTTAATCTTTGGGAGGGACAGAAGAGCAGAATGAGCCGAACTTAAAGCACGACCAGGTACATAGAGGGACAAAAACTATTTTAGATAATCAGGTGCCAGGCCATGAAGAGTTTTGTAAGTCAAAAGTAGGATCTTATAATCAACTAAATCATACTGGAAGCCAGTGTAGAATAGCCAGCATGGGAGTTACAGTGGTTTGCAGAAGTACTCACCCCCCCTGCAAAGTTTTCACATTTTGTTGGCAACTGCGCGTACTCCACGACGCTTTCAAATGAGACTTTACATGTAGAATCTACACAAACTACTCCACGTTGACAAAGTTAAAAAAAATGCATATAGAATAAAAATAAGTAAGATTTACAGGGAAAAACAGATTCATAAGGACTACGGCACAATGGGCTGTAGGATGTCCCTCAAAGTCCATATCCTTGATGCTCATCTTGATAAATTCAAGGAGAACATGGGAGCGTACTCGGAGGAGCAAGGCGAGCGCTTCCACCAGGATATACTGGACTTTGAATGCCGCTACCAAGGACAGTATAACGAGAACATGATGGGAGACTACATTTGGGGGTTGATTCGTGAAAGTGATTTACAGTATAATCGTAAATCTTGAAAAACTACTCACTTCTAAATCTTTTGTAGTCATTTTTGTATTACTTTAGTATAAATACATGTTAATTTGGATTCATATGTTGTTTTTTTCTGACTTTATGTGAACGAAAAGACAAAAATTCGCCCGTTTTCTCATTGGAAATAGGTAAATTTCAAAAAATCACTGTCCTGGTCACAAAAGCAAAGTTTGTGGGGAATAATAGCCATTTTCTATACTTTTGAGGCATAAGCAATTAGGAAATAACACTTACTACCCAGGAACCAAAAAAAAAAAAATTGTTACACGGTGTTATTTGTAATTCAACAAAATGTGACATTATTGGTAGGGGGTGAATACTTCTGCAAACCACTGTATATGGTCACTTTTCTTTTTTTTTACTAAGCGCCCGCTTCCTAGTATAGATTGCTGAACAAGCATCTTAAACACCCCCAATGCTAATAAGCATATGCCATACAGGAGTTTGCTTGCAAGGTGGCAGTGGAAATGTAATCATCATTGTATTGGTTGCTTTGTTGTCAGGATGTCAAGCTGTATTATCAGTGTTATCAGAGGACTTTATTTCCTAAGCCGTATCCGAGCTCAAGGTGAAACAGATTTGTACATGTTGACATTTGCCTCATTTGCATTGTAAAAAGCTTACCTTTTATTGTATTGGATTAGATTATCTAATTCCTTTGTGCCACATCTTATTCCATCACATCTGAGACATTTACATTTCAAAAGACAGGATCTAATTACCATTTCATTGTGCATCCTAGAGCTAGTGCTTTTTAATAAATCAAATGTCCGTCAAGCCATTAATAAAATGTCTTTAATTGCTTTTCTCATCCTTTCTGATCAATAGTTATCTAGAGGAAAAATACAACAGAATACAGTAACCTTTAATCCTTCTTTTCAAATTCAAATATCCCTGAAGAATTCTTAGAGGAGACATAAAACTATGAAATACAGGGCTTATAAGAGCAGAGGCATGTGTGTTTCAGAAAGGAAGGCATTCTCCACAACAGCAGATGAGATCTTGTACCACTCTCTGTGTTACTTAAGTAACTGTGAACAAGATATGAGTGGTGCGGTGTACAAATGGAATGTCCAGACAGTATTTCCAATGAAAAAATGTCCGTATTTAATAAAACAAGCAAATAATAATTCAGTGTCCCATATACCAACCACAAACAACACTCCTAAACCACAGTTGTACCACAAAACTCCTCCTTGCAATCAACCCGGCACCATGGTTTCTCCAATCGCTGTCTGCCCCGTAGCTGATTGCAAGGGAGTCCTTCCGGGTACGTGCAGCTACGCATTCCCCCTAATGTGGTCACCTTCCGGTTTCTGCCTACCATCGAGGCTGCCCATCTAGGAGGAAGCATACAACCAGTCTTACACAGCGCCCTTTCTGGTTGGGAGGGAGATTTACAGCTCGAATTCCATCGCTGTCTGTCACAGTAACACTTTATATTAAGAGTCTAATTACTGTGAATTTACAGAGTAGTTACTTAGTAAATACGTGTGTACTTACACATAATTACAATGTTATTATGCATAGTTACAATGTACTTAATGTGTAAATTGTTGTGCATGATATATTATTATTATTATTATTATTATTATTTATTTCTTAGCAGACGCCCTTATCCAGGGCGACTTACAATTGTTACAAGATATCACATTATTTTTACATACAATTACCCATTTATACAGTTGGGTTTTTTTTTTTTTTTTTTTTTTTTTACTGGAGCAATTTAGGTAAAGTACCTTGCTCAAGGGTACAGCAGCAGTGTCCCCTACCAGGAATTGAACCCACAACCCTCCAGTCAAGAGTCCAGAGCCCTAACCACTACGCCACACTGATATAACCCTAAGTAACCCTATCCGTAAACCAAACCCTTTCCATGTACCTAAGCCTAACCTTTTTCTGATACAATTGTGTATTTGCATATATCATGGAAAATACTGTAACTATGCATAATAACATTGTAAGTATGTGTAAGTACACATGGATTTACTAAGTAACTATAACGTAAATACACAGTTATTAGAGACCTTGCCATTAGTTATTACAGATTTGTAAGCATGTGTGGCAGGGTGTCCTGTCCCTTTGTGTATATATTTGTTTATTATTATTATTATTGTTGTTATGATTTATGTATATATGAAAAGCCAGTGTTTATTTGTGTTTTATTATTGTGTGGCAGGAGGACGAGCAAGGTGCCATCCACCATGTTATTGTTTATTATTTAGTACCTCCTGTCTCCACTCTCGTTCTCCACTCTGAACACTTCCTCGAGCAGCCAAACTGCGGCTCTTTTATTTTAGTGACTGAGGGATCAACTAACTATCAATTATTGTATTATCCCTCGGTCACCTTTTGCACGGGTTTAGTATAGATGCATGACTGTCAGCTAATGATATACTTAGCAGCTGATCAGTCAAGCATTCCCACCAGGTATTTAAAATATAAACAATAACATGGCAGACGGCACCTGGCTCGTCCTGCCACACAATAATAAAAGACAACTAGAGTTGCAAGCAACTTTACAGCTTCCAAGCTGTTATAGTGAAATTTAAGCGCATTGGTTATTATAGATGAAACGTTATCATCACAGTTGTAACGTATACCCAAGATTCACGTCAATCGGCCAAAGGGTTCATGAGGAGTTGTCGTTTAAGCGTTTTACGCAAAATCCAACATAACTGCCACACCAGCTGACCAATCCATTTTTCCTGAAGTAGAATCAGTTGTGGACATGAGCGCACTATGTACAAACATTTTCACAGCTGTACTATTTACCGTTCACGAGAAGAAGACTTTTGAATATTGTTCAAACTTTTCATTAAATCCAAGATGGCTGCCACACCATGTGACCAAAGGCTGCCATATTGACCACGACACAACATCCCATAGTGCTCTACATCCTTGTCAAATTTTGTGCATTTTGGTGCAGCCGATAAGAAGTTATACGCAGTTTTATAGCCAGTTGCGTATGTTGATGATGTCATGCAACGTGGACGCCATGATTTTCACAGTAGCAACTTCCCTTGAACAAGCGTAACAGATGACCATACTGAGATGGTTTATTCCAATTTTTGTTTCAAACAGATAAGCGGTTTCACAGAAGAAGATGTTTGAATTTTGATGATTTTATATTTTTATGGTAATTTATGACATTAATCAATGTGGTTGCCAAACCACAGAACCAATCAGCTTCATATTAACAGCAGTTAATCATGGACTATCCCTCAACAAGTATAGCAATTTTCAGAACTCTGCAGTAAGCGGTTTCCGATACATAGGTGTTTAAACAAATTCCGCAAAATCCAATATGGCTGCCGAACCATGTGACTTGCGCAAATTTGCTGAATATCACCGACTATCCCCCATAGGCATCTACCAGTGTACCGAATTTTGTGAGTTTTTGAGCATGTTTTGGCAGAAAAATAATAATAATAATAATTCTAACAAAAACAATAGGCTTCCCCAGCCTACGGCTTGGAAGCCTAAATAAACACTGGCTTTTCATATATACATAAATCATAACAATAATAATAATAAACAAAAATATACACAAAGGGGCGGGACACCCTGCCACATACGCCCCACTTTGTGCGCAGCACACATGGCCTCAACGGCCACCTCCCCCCTTAAAATCCCCAAAGTTTTGCACAAAGTCTCGGGCTAAGTACAGGGACTTCAAAGGATCCATGGCTGGTAATCCTGGCAGCGGAAAGGCTTCTCTCTCCAGTCGTGTAGCCCATAAGGGCACGGCACAGAGTACTCCGGCAGCAGAAAAGCTGCTTCCTCCTGTGGCCCTGCTTGCAGTGGAAAGGCTGACAGTGGGGTAGCACACTCCAGCAGCGGAAA
Source organism: Acipenser ruthenus (assembly GCF_902713425.1). Taxonomy (NCBI): domain Eukaryota; kingdom Metazoa; phylum Chordata; class Actinopteri; order Acipenseriformes; family Acipenseridae; genus Acipenser; species Acipenser ruthenus. The sequence goes on from NC_081219.1 coordinate 2,385,431, forward strand.
GGCTGCTAACGGCGAGAGTGTAAGCAGACGTGCTGGTAGCGCCAAGGCTAGCTCCTCCAACCACAGCAAATCCCCAGAGGTCAGCAGCAAACAACCAGGGCAAAGATCTCCTGGTGATGGCGAACAGGCATCCCCAAGTAATGGTCAACAGGCCTCCCCAAGCGATACAGGCTCAGCAGCCCCAGGCGGTGCGGGACAGGCAGCCCCAGGCGGTGTGGGACAGGCAACCCCAGGAGGTGCGAGACAGGAAGGTCTTCTTTCTTTGGGCAGATCGTACTTCCCTCTAATCCCGAACAGGGATCTCCAGAAGTAGGCGGATGAAGGAGACACTGAGAAGGTAGGGAATCCTCCTTTGTTGGCTGTGGGCAGAGCACTTCTTCACATGACCACCTCTTGTGCAAAGTAGGCCGTTTTTGAAGAGGGGGTCTGCCCATGGGCACGCTCCATAAATGTGCCAAAAGTCGCAACACTCCTTACATGTCGGAGCCCCTTCTACCTCCAACCGGCGCTGCTGCTCTTCCACACTGTGATCAGGCCCCCTTTTCTTTCTCTCCATCTTCTCCTTTCTTTAAAATAAAAAAAATCACACACAAAATGTTTTTATTTTTGTTTAAAAATGTCACCTGCAGTACTGTTCCTAGCCTGCGTATTGAAGGCACTAATTCCCACTTCTCTGACATCATATATGACACGATGGCTCGTGTAGTGACGTCAAGCCAAGAAGTGATGGACACAGAATGGTGCAGTGAATGCGCTGGCCAAAACAAAACAAAACACTGGCCAAAACAAACAGACAAACAAACAGTGGACAAACCCCAAACAAGTATCATGCTGGTCCTTCCAGCACAAGAAGCAATTGTTCATTTCCTTCGATTTTAATTCTCTGTCTGTCTGTCTGTCTCCTGTTCTCCACTGCGGACACCCAAACCCTGTGTGTGTGTGAAAAACTGACTCGTATGCAGCTGTACCAAATCTCGATTGCTAATCAATCGTTCAGTTGATTCTCAGCATGTGAACTACTTTGTGCACTCCCACATACTAATATATATTTTAAAACACTTGTGTTACATAGCCCACATTATACCCCATGCACCAATACATACACACCAACAATAACACACCACATAAAACACAAAAATACGCACAGGGGCAGGGCACCCCATCACAGTCCCCCAGAAGCGAGGTGGAAAGACAAATGCAGAATATTTAAATAGATGTAAAAAGATGCTGCTCATTTGCTTACACATGGGAAGATATCAATATATGACATGGTAAGCAGAGCCGCTAATAATGTTACCAGTTTAAGCATAGCCAAATGAGTCTGTCTATGTTGAATTTTGTTATTGTGAAAGGCTGATGGCACTTAATGTTGGCAACAACAGCTAGGTTAGTAAAAGGGCTGGTACTTTGCCAAACTACCGAAAATCTTGCCTGTTCCTTTCTGCCAAAACTATTAACAAGAATCTAATTAAGTATATCAAGGGTGCACTCTTTACACACTGAAATTACACACAATGTGCGACCTCCAATGCAGATGCCTCCCCACGCCATAAGTAAATCCCCTCCAAAAATGGTCATATTGAAGATGTTGAATTGAGCAAATCATTCTCCTTGGGCTCTTCATTCTCGAACATGTAAATTAGTGGACAGATAAAATCTTGAATCATCTGTGAGCAAAACAGGTGCCCAGTGACAGAGCTGACTGTTCTGTGAACACGGCAGTGATCAGCGGTCTCTTTGGTGTTTGGGGGTTAGCTGAGGCACTACAGCTGCTCTTCTTGACCTCACACCAGACTTGCAAGCTGTTTCTCACAGTTTGGTCACATGGTGACTCCAGTGGATAGTTAGCCCATGTACAATGGACTGGCGATGCATCAGTGCCATATTGTGCAGATTGTAGGGCGTGGTTGACCTCGCACAACCTTGTCCAGGACGTCTAGTTTTGACTGTATGTTCATGCTGCTATTGTGCCATATTTAATATTTGCTCCTTTAATTTGTTATGTTTTTTTCCAGCATTATTTCTTGATATGGCTGTATGAAACTCCAGAGCACTGTGTTGTAACTATTGAAAAAGGCTTAAAATGCAATGCAATAATGAACCTGTCTAGACAAGAATAAGAGACTGTCACGATACTGCAGTATACAACACAAAAGTATCTCTTATTTAAAGGACTAATGTTTACCATCTGAAGCATGCTTTCAGAATATCATAGACACCAAGTTTGCATTATCCAGGGTGGATTTACATCAGTTAAATGATTTAGCAAACCAATCAACACTATGCTTCTAACTGGATTGCTAAGAGTGCCCGTGGTTTTTACTTGTCACTTGTCTTAACGCTATTCCTTGTGATCCAGTCTGGACTTTTCCTGCTCTATCATCTGTTACAGGGGAGCTGTGCTGGTTATGTGGATCCCGAGATATTGGAGGTGTTATTCTATTATGTCTGGTTAAATCACATTGAGTATGGAGCAGGTGGGCAGATTGAATGATAACAGTCTCAAATTACTTTCCTAGAATAAGGCAATGAAAGTCAGTTAGAGACAGCAATAAAGAAAAAGGATTAAAACCCTGACGCAGAACCACTCAAAACATCATAGAAAATATTTGTCCTTCTGCTAAGAAATGTGACACTTATTGTCAGTGTTGTCAAATTAAACAAATTAAAAAAGAGCAAAAACAAATTAAAAAAGAGAGAAAACAACCCCATTTTACATGACAAGGCAAGCTAAACCACTTTGTGTCGGCAATTTGCCTTTCAGCCGTTTTAGAGAGCAATCCAGAGAACCTGTAATCAGAAAGTTAACTTGTGAGCATATGCAAAGACAGTTTGTGCTTGAACCAGTTTAGTCATGCCATGGGATTTTAGCCTCCACATTTTATACAGATGTCAAAGCTACAGTTTCACTGAAGTAAGCATTCAGTAGTCAATTTAGGCTTTGCATTGATTGTAATTCTGTGCATTGCATTTAATATAATAGGAGCTTTAATCTATCTCAGCCAGGAAAGGAACACATGTGGAATTAATGATCCTATAAAATAAAATCACATTCCCTGTTCCTTCACTCATTTGCAATTAATAACACTGTTACATTTGTTACAGGTTTACAACTGAAAGACGTGGTTTATTTATGCCCAATTGGCAGTCTTTTGACCACAGACCACTGAAAAACAGTAAGTTAGGAATTGTTAGTCAATATGGCACAATGTGATTGTATCAATTGATCTTAACAGTGGCAGAAACATGTTACATTGTACAGAGTTTAAAAAAGTAGAAAGAAGTCAGCACTCCTCATAGAATAACTTTTTTTATTTAAAGAAAAATAATAATGGCAGAAACACAGCAAACGCGTTGCAGCAAACAAGCCTTCATCAGTGCAACGCGTTTGCTATGTTTCTGCCATTATTATTTTTCTTTAAATAAAAAAAGTTATTCTATGAGGAGTGCTGGCTTCTTTCTACTTTTTTACGTTCTTTGAGTTTCAGCATCCACAGAGCAGTCATTAAGGTTTGAGTTGAGCCTGTTTCTTTGCGAACTGTTTGACACTGTACAGAGTTCAAATGAATACAATGTGAGTCTCACCTGGTAAAGGCACGGCTGTGTGATGGGGGAGTCGTTCAGTCAGGACAGTGTCCTGGCTGTGTGAAGCTGCTAGTCTTCACTGTGTTAACATCGTATTAGTTTTAACTATGTACAATGTAGCAAACCACCACAATATACATTAGAAGTTGTTACTTTGCAGCATCATATAGGTGTTCATTCTTTGTTACACTCTATAGTTATGTTTTTGACATATTTAAAATATTTTAACTGTGACGTTTTCCATGTATGTATAAATGTTTCCTGAATTACTGTATCATTTTTTTTCTTATTTGTTTATGTATTTGTGCCAAAGTGGTTTGCAGTGCGCAGGTGCAGGAGTGATGCAGTGATCAATGAAAGACAGTCAATGATAATCCAAAGTGCAACGCTGTTGATTAATAATCCTGTTCTGGTGATCACAAATAATAATCCCAGACAACACACAGCAATGTGTATTACACTGTTCTAAATAATGGGTTGCAGTCCCACATAATAACACAGTCAATTACACACACAAATACACACACGGTCGCAAGTCCCAAGCGCATGGTTTCGGTGCAAGTGGTGAAATACAATTAAATATGTCAACAATAGTGCTGCTGCTGTTGTTGTTGTTGTTGTCCGGGTTTAGTTCTGGCCGTAAGCGACAGCTCCAGATCGTGTTAGCCATCTAGTCTAATGAACAAATAACAGGGTTTTAGACAGACAAACAAAACAAACAAAACACTGTTCTTTTGCAATTTCACAAGTCCTTCCGGTTTAACGTAACCATACTAAGGAACAGATCTCGCTATGTCCCCTTACAGTATATACTTGGTTAACAATTGCAACCGCTCCTCCATTCCGCGGCTGCCACATGGATTCCCTTCCACGTCCGCTGATTTAGTGTACCGTAGCTCCTCCCCCTTTCTAGATGGCCGACTTCCGCCTAACCCTGAGAATTGTCGGTCCATCCAGTCCAGAGCACTCTGTTCCCTTTACACACACACACACACATATATATATATATATATATATATATATATATATAATGTGTGTGTGTGTGTGTGTGTGTGTGTGTATATATATATATATATATATATATATATATATGTCAGTGGGTGTCCATTATTCTAGCACTTATAATATTAAATAGTTCACGCATCCGCATTCTGGGTGTAAGTTTCCAATACAAAATGTTATTAATTGTAACTCTACACATATTGTTTATATGCTGAAATACCCTTGTGGTCTTATTTATGTGGGACAAATGAAACGTAATCTTAAATTCAGAATTGCAGAACATAAAGCGGCTTCAAGGAATAATAATATGGATTATGCAATAGCCAGACATTATAAAGCACTCAATCATGGATCTTCAGCGAGCCTGAAGTTTATAGGGATGGAAAAGGTGACGGTATCAGTAAGAGGTGGTAATATTGTTAACCAGTTATTAAAAAAGAGAAGCCTTCTGGATACACACGTTAAATACGGTTGAACCTAATTTATCTTATTTATGAACTAGGAGTATTAATAATAATAATAATAATAATAATAATAATATCTTTATTTTTATGTAGTGCCTTTCATAGTGGACCACCATCACAAAGCCCTTTACAGGTATGCTGTGAACTGTGCATTATATGCAGAGTCACTTACAATAGGATATTGATTTAACATCTCATCTGGAGGATGGAGCACAAGTGACTTGCTCAGGGTCACACAGTATATCAGGGCAGCAGTGTGGAGTAGTGGTTAGGGCTCTGGACTCTTGACCGGAGGGTTGTGGGTTCAATCCCCAGTGGGGGACACTGCTGTTGTACCCTTGAGCAAGGTACTTTACCTAGATTGCTCCAGTAAAAACCCAACTGTATAAATGGGTAATTGTATGTAAAATAATGTGATATCTGTATAATGTGAAATAATGTATAATGTGATATCTTGTAACAATTGTAAGTCGCCCTGGATAAGGGCGTCTGCTAAGAAATAAATAATAATAAAATAATAATAATATATCAGTCAGTAGCAGAGGTGGGATTTGAACCAGTGACCTTCTGGTTACAAGCCCTGGACTTTAACCACTGGACCATCCTGCCTCCGTGCTTAATATCGAATTGTATAGAAGCTGAGATGTATGTTTTTAAAGTTTGACACTAAAAAGTTTTTGATTGTTAACTTAAATGTTAGCTAATTAATGATCATGCAATCGATGATGTAATGCAATTGCTAATTGACAAAGAATATATAGCACAATGAATTGTGGTGTTGCTAACATTGATAGTTTGTAACCTGATGAAGACACTGATGTGTTGAAACACGTTGTTCTATGCTTTTTAAAACAAATGGATATCAATAAAGTGGTTTTAATGAGATGCCGAGTATTGTACCTTATTGAACTGTTCAAGATGTAAAGGCTCTACAGGAGTGTGCTGCCATACTGGGGACAAGTATATTTAATTATCTATTCCTTTGTGGTAAGCACCTCGTCACGTTAAACTTTGTGCACGAATGACTTTCTAAAAATTGTCATTTATATATATATATATATATATATATATATATATATATATATACACTGTGACAATACATATATTGGGCCTTAGTCAGAAAAAAGGTGTTTCTAAGCATTCTCTTAAATAAGTTTAAATAAACTTCTAACCCTCACAAAAACTGTTGAAAAATGTTTTGATCAAAATTCTTTGTAAATGCTTGAACAGGGCCCTTTATCACTTCCGGTATCCTGTAAAACATGTTTTTTTCTTTTTTTCTTGAATATGGGCTATGAAAACAAATGTATTAATTAAAGGCATTTGGACTATATAATGTTTTAGCATTTCTAGTTATTGTAAATAAAATATTCCTCATATTTTGCAGAAAACTGATGAAAACTGGAAAATGTTTTATATTGATGAAAATAACTAATATTTGTCTAGCTATTGTTAAACCTTTCCATGTAGCCCCATTCATTTGCCCGTTGTGACAGCATGCTCACACATCACAGCACTGATTTATTGTCCCAATTTGAGATCTGCATTTGCATAGTTTCCCTTTAGCATTTGCCAGCCTCAGCACAATGGCTTACACTTCCAAATAGTGGTGGAGCTGTTTATGAAGATTTATGTCGTTCAATGAATGCTGTGTCTTTGAACAAATGCAGTCATTTCTTTTATGAACTTGCCTCAGCACAATGTAAACAGTATAAATCATCAATTAATACTAAACTCCAAAGATGTTGCTTATTTATGGGTCACCTACACTTTCTTTGCTTGAAATGTAATTTTTGAGAGATTAAAAATGCAATCTTGCCCTTTTTGTTTAATTATGTTTTATATGGAAATGCCAATATATCTGAAGATGATAACCCACAGAAATAACCCAAAAGCATATCATACTGACAAAGTAAAAATATATTTTTAAAATGTTAATCTAACTTACAGTACAGTAGTTGCCCGATATAAAAAGCAGCAGAACCACCTTGGACAATTGTGAACAAAACTGAAGAGGGTTTTTTGTTCAAATAAGTTTGTTTTAATGTACATTTTTCCCACTGTATGTTTTCTGTTTGATAAGCAATGTACTGTAATACTGAGCGTGTGAATGGTCCAAAGTGTATTTACTTTTCATATTTCAGTGGCCTTGGATGGATCACCCATAACTATTAAACACCCAATAGTGGACGTTTTATTAAAAAAATAAAGAAAAGAAACATAATAATTCAATGACAATCCTTTATAATACTAAGTCTTTTCCAATGTCAACAGTCATTGGATTGATTACGTTTCTTTTAGTATTTCTAATATTACAATGGCAGTTTAATCTGTAAAACAAAACTAAATGACTTAATTAAATATATCACCATAAGTAAATGGTTAGGTACATGTGGTATAAACAGAAAATGTGATGTCTTAATGGGTTATACAAAAATAATCAAAAGTTAGGGAAGACAAACGCTCACTTATTTTTACATTAACCACCTTTCTGTTGGGTTTATCTTCCACTTTGTTGTTTGTGATATTGTATTGTTCCCCATAGAGATTTCTGAGACTCAGACAATAAATTCAACCTTGAATTGAGGATGTTTTAAGTAAAGATGCCCTAAGATGAGAAGTATTTTTTTACAGTGGAATACAAGACTTTCAACAGCACAAATATATTAAGAAACTACTCAGTAAAGCATCTAACGGCTCCTTCCTGCAAATATGCTTATTGGTTGTTTATACAGTTTGTGAGTGTAACTGCAGAGTCGCGTGTGTTTCCAGCCACTGGTGAAAACAACATTGAAATAGGTAAGTGAATTACATTTAATTTAATAGTTTAAATCGTTGATGGCTAAGGTAACCAGACTGCACTTAAAAATAGTAATTTAGATTTAATTTGTGTGCTGGGCTGTATTGAATTGGGAGGGTGATTAGAAATGTGTGTTAAGTATAAGTCTCCAGGATATATGGATATATGACTACAGGATACTATAAATTTGCAATCAGTGTCTTAGAACACCAGCCGTTCTAAGCGCCAGTCGTCTAAGGGCCGCACGTCCAAGGGCAGTATGAGCTGTGGCAGTCTGAGGGCCACACATCCAAGGGCAGTCTGAGCTGTGGCAGTATGAGGGCCACACATCCAAGGGCAGTCTGAGCTGTGGCAGTCTAAGGACCACATGACCAAGGGCAGTCTGAGCTGTGGCAGTCTAAGGGCCGCACGTCCAAGGGCAGTCTGAGCTGTGGCAGTCTAAGGGCCGCATGTCCAAGGGCAGTCTGAGCTGTGGCAGTCTATGGGCCACACGTCCAAGAGCTGTGGCAGTCTGAGCTGTGGCAGTCAGAGCGAGGACAGGTGGAGCGAGGACCTTTTTCAAATCCCTCCCAATGGCTACAGAGGCCTCATTCCTACTTTGATACCTAATGTCTGGATCCCATGGACAAAGCGTGCTCACTCATTCTCCAATCCCAGAATGAACACTGGTAAGTACCTGCTGCACATACCCTTACTAACTCCTTCAAACCTGGCACTCTGTAAACGACATGCACTCGCTGCATCTAACCACCCCAAAGGCCGACATGGAAGCACTGCTGTTATTGCAAATTCTGTGCTTGCTTCCTCAGTTCTTTCTTTGCCTGCCTTTTCTTCATTTGAGCATCTCACCATCAAGCTCCCCTCTCCCATGTCCCTCACCCTTGCTGTTATCTACCGTCCACCTAAGAGCAACTCTGCTTTTATTGCCGAGTTTTCAGAATTCCCTCGTCTGCACTTCTACTGACAATCCTACTCCTAGGTGACTTCAACATTCATGTTGACTTGTCTTCCTCTCCCCTAGTGACCGACTTCAACAAGCTTCTGGACTGTCTTGGACTCTCTGAATCTGTCAACGTCCCCACTTACACCCGAGGACATACCCTGGATCTGCTCTTCACCAGGGACCTTGATATCTCCAATCTCTCAGTCTCAGATATTTCTCTCTCTCTGAAACTCTTGGAATGTGTCTCTGCATCCCCTCTAACTGGTACTCTCCTGTTCTCAGTTGATGATGCGGTGACCCTCTACAACGCCACCCATACTCATATCATCGACACTGTTGCCCCATTTACAATCAGAACCGCCAAGTAAGATCGAAACTGCCCATGGTACACCCTCGAACTTCAAGTGCTTAAGTCTGCCTGCCGCAAGCTTGAGTGCAAGTGGAGGTCATCTGGACTAACGGTTCACAGAGAGATCTGGACTGACCATCTCGAGAGCTACAGGTGTGCGCTCGCCACGGCCAGGATGAAGTACTTCTCTGAAATCATAACTATGGGACACGGTAAACCCAATGCTCTCTTTAAGACCATTGACCAAATGCTTAATCCAGCCACCGACAGATCCATCTCCTGTTTATCCTCCTCTCTTACCTGTCATGATTTCTCCTCTTTCTTTCAGAACAGAATCGACAACATCTATTCTACGCTCTCCCACCACAAACCCAGTCTACTACTTGACCACCTTGACACTCCTCCTGTTGCCCCTCCTGCCCTCTCCTCCTTCTCTACTCTCTCCATTGCTGATGTTTCCGGCTTACTGTTGAAATCAACTAATGCCACGTGCCCCCTGGACCCCTGGCCGACTAACCTTGTCCATCTCTGTGCTTCTGATGTTGCTCCCTCCATTGTGCACACTCTCAACCTATCCCTGGACTCTGGCTCGGTTCCTGCTGCCCTTAGGCTTGCCCGTTATGCCGGTACTCCAAAATCCCTCCCTTGACCTGGCTGACCTATCTAATTTCCGCAATTTCTCGAAAGGGCTGTAGCCAGTAAGCTGATGAAACATCTCACAGATAACAATCTGCTTGAATCTCTGGCTTCCGGCAGCATCACAGTACTGAAACTGCTCTTCCGGATTGTGAATGACCTCCTGCTTAATGCTGATGCTGGTGCTCCCTCTGTGCTTGTCCTCCTTGACCTAGCAACCGCTTTTGACACCATAGATCATGGCATTCTTCTTGACCGCCTTCAGAAGTATGCTGGAAGTCTCTTCTGGATGTCTTTTTACCTATCCGGATGCATGCAGTCTGTTTTTAATGTTGGATGCAGTGGTGTTGCAAACCCAGTCACTTGTGGTGTCCCCCAAGGAACTGTTCTAGGGCCCCTTCTCTTCAATAGCTACATGCTTCCCTTGGGTCACCGCATCCGCCAACACTGCTTCATGTTTCACTCCTATGCTGACAACACCCAGCTCTACTTAAAACTCGACCCTGGAAGCCCCTCTGCCATGGCCCAGCTCTCGGCTTGCATTCAAGACATCAATTTTCTTCAGCTGAACACTAGCAAATCTGAACTACTCCTAGTAGGATCTAAAACTCAACTTAAGAATCTCAATATAGCTGCCCTGAACCTTGGAAACTGTCTGCTGCTGCCTTCTCCTGTGTCTTCCTTCTTCTCTGCCTCCTTCTGCTCCCCTCTGTTTGGGTGGGGCAGATGGCCACTGTGTGCCCATATGCCCCACAGCCAGTGCACAACTCTGCCGCGAGACTTTTTAAAAACTCCCCGTCGTCATCTGCCTCCTCCTGGGCCAGGGCGTAGGGGCATCCTGCCCAGTTGTGGCCGTAGACCTCACAGTGCCCACACCAGTCCGCTGGTGGCACTTCTGGGCAGGATCTCCAACAGTGGTCCTCCTTCCCACACCAGGAGCACCAGGGGAAAAGGCTGGCTGGGTCCTCCAGCTGGGGTGGCAGCAGCTTTTGATGCTGCTGTCGCTGCTGCCGCTGCCTGCTTCTTCTGCCCATTTTTTTCAAAAAAAAAAAAAAACTCACAAAAACTCAAAAACAAAAAAAATACTGCCCTGAGCCTCCAGGTGGTGCTATCCCACTACTGACACCAAATGTGACAAGGCTGACAGAGGTTGAGACTCAGAGACAGTTTGAAAAGTTCAAAAATAAAGCTTTTTAATAAACAAAAATACAAAATAAACAGGCACAAGGGCCAAACAAAAAGGTTTTAAACAGAAAATACACACAAAACAAAACTTACAAATAAAGCTTCTAGGCTGGGCGTTGCCTTCACTGGTTTCAAAAACTTACAAAAACAGCACACTCAGACAAACACAATTGCTTCTTCTCCTCTAGAACTCTCTCTCAACTGGGAGGCTGAGGCCTCATTTTATGCCAGGTGACTGAGTCCTTAATTGAATAATTAATTAGTTGATTGCTCCCACCTGACACAATCAATCTGGGCAGGGAGGAGAATTTAACTCCTTCCCTGCCAGATTTTTAAGGGCAGAGCCTTGCTCTGCCACAGTACCATATAACCCATTGGAATCCTGTGAGGTTGCATTACTACTGATTTATTTTATTTTATTGTAGTTTGGTAGGGACTGGTTTTAAATTCCCTATCCCAGCAAGTAAATCAGTCCCTGATTCCCTTCATTCCAGCCTAGTGAGAATGTGCCTGGAATGGGGAAAACGGGCACAATGGTTGGCCAATAAGTTAATCAATTATTAAATTAGTCCAGGTGGATATAAAAGACTGCAGAATGGCCGGTAGGGTGTAGGTACAGTTTGCATTGTGAGATGTGCGAGCACTGATGGAAGTGCCAGTATACTGTATATGGCTTCGGCTGTACAGGTGTTTTCCATTTTAAATTTGTTTGTGTGACTCCTGATTATTTATTTATTTATTTATTTATTTATTTATTTATTTGCCTGACTTTCAGCTGTTTTGTCATAGATACTGTTATAGTTGCAGTATTTTATCAAAAAGAAACTGTGGACAAGCCATTAGCAGGCCACCGTTTTACCAGCAATGACAATCCAAAAGCTCAATAATATATCACAAAGGCTTACTAATAAATACGTACATACATACATACATACATACATACATACATACATACACACACACACATATATATTGAAAAAGGCTGAAGATATATATATATATATATATATATATATATATACAGACGTGCTCAAATTTGTTGGTACCCCTCCACAAAAAACGAAGAATGCACAATTTTCTCTGAAATAACTTGAAACTGACAAAAGTAATTGGCATCCACCATTGTTTATTCCATATTTAATAGAAATCAGACTTTGCTTTTGATTTTTTATTCAACATAATATTGTAAATAATAAAACAAATGAAAATGGCATGGACAAAAATGATGGGACCGCTAACCTAATATTTTGTTGCACAACCTTTAGAGGCAATCACTGCAATCAAACGTTTTCTGTAGCTCTCAATGAGACTTCTGCACCTGTTAACAGGTAGTTTGGCCCACTCTTCCTGAGCAAACTGCTCCAGCTATCTCAGGATTGATGGGTGCCTTCTCCAGACTGCAAGTTTCAGCTCTTTCCATAGATGTTCGATAGGATTCAGATCAGGACTCATAGAAGGCCACTTCAGAATAGTCCAATGTTTTGTTCTTATCCATTCTTGGGTGCTTTTAGCTGTGTGTTTTGGGTCATTATCCTGTTGGAGGACCCACGACCTGCGACTGAGACAGAGCTTTCTGACACTGGGCAGTACGTTTTGCTCCAGAATGCCTTGATAGTCTTGAGATTTCATTGTGCCCTGCACAGATTCAAGGCACCCTGTGCCAGGCGCAGCAAAGCAGCCCCAAAACATAACCGAGCCTCCTCCATGTTTCACTGTAGGTATGGTGTTCTTTTCTTTGAAAGCTTCATTTTTTCGTCTGTGAACATAGAGCTGATGTGACTTGCCAAACAGCTCCAGTTTTGACTCATCTGTCCAAAGAACATTCTCCCAGAAGGATTGTGGCTTGTCAATATGCATTTTAGCAAATTCCAGTCTGGCTTTTTAATGTTTTTCTGTCAAAAGAGGAGTTCTCTCTGGGTCTTCTTTCATGGCGCCCACTTTCGCTCAAAAAGCGACGGATGGTGCGATCAGAAACTGACGTACCTTCACCTTGGAGTTCAGCTTGTATCTCTTTGGCAGTTATCCTTGGTTCTTTTTCTACCATTCGCACTATCCTTCTGTTCAATCTGGGGTCGATTTTCCTCTTGCGGCCGCGCCCAGGGAGGTTGGCTACAGTTCCATGGACCTTAAACTTCTTAATAATATTTGCAACTGTTGTCACAGGAACATCAAGCTGCTTGGAGATGGTTTTGTAGCCTTTACCTTTACCATGCTTGTCTATTATTTTCTTTCTGATCTCCTCAGACAACTCTCTCCTTTGCTTTCTCTGGTCCATGTTCAGTGTGGTGCACACAATGATACCAAACAGCACAGTGACTACTTTTCTCCATTTAAATAGGCTGAATGACTGATTACAAGATTGGAGATATGTGTGATACTAATTATAGAAACTAATTAGTTTGAAATATCACTATAATCCAATTATTTATTATCTTTTCTAAGGGGTACCAACAAATGTGTCCAGGCCATTTTAGAATATCTTTGTAGAATAAGCAATAATTCATCTCTTTTCACAGCTTCTTAGCTTTATTCTATGACATACCAAAGGCATGCAAGTATACATGATAAAATAGCTTTTAATTTCATCACTTTTCAGGAGGAATGAAGCATTATTTCAATGAGCTGTAAGGGTACCAACAAATTTGAGCACATCTGTATATATATATATATCTTCAGCCTTTTTCAATCCACTGCTGGATGAAACATGCATCTCTCATCCATGTTTCTCCGACATGTTTCCTAATTTCATCTTGCCATCTTCCTGGAGGTCTTCTTTATATCTCTTGGAATCCAGTCTAGTATATCCTTGGTCCAGCGATGGTCTGATCTTCTTGCTACATGTCCGCCCCACTGCCATTTCAGTTTTTTCTTTTTATTCCCAACACGCATCTTTCCATACTCCATTGAGTCATTTGTCATTTTTGAGTCATTTTTGCATTGAGGGTCCAGGTTTCGCATCCCTAAGTGTTAGCACTGGCAGCACGTATTGGTCTCCCATTGACTTCAATTGCCTGTGGAGTGGTATATTTATTGAACATGAATCATTTTCAAACCTGTTTTGATGCTAACATCGTGTAGTTCTTGTATTCTTGTTTGTAATTCTTCTGGGCACGTTGTAAATATGAGGATGTCATCAGCAAATAGGTGATTCAAGTAGGCTCCATTGATCTTCAGCCCCTTATTTTCCCAATCCAGTGTTTTGAAAATGTCTTCTAGGGTGGCCGTGAAGAGCTTTGAGGGAATTGTATCTCCTTGACAAACTCCTTTTTCAGTCTTGATTTTGTCGCTGTTTTTATGTCTTACTGTTGATGTTGCATTCTTGTATATGGTGCTCATCAAGTCTCTGTACGTTTTCTCAATTCTTTGTTTTTTCAGAGAGCTTAATACAGATCTTGTGTAAATAGAGTCAAAGGGTTTTTCATAGTGGATGAATCCCAAGCAAAGTGTTAGTTCGTACTCGTTGCTGGTTTGAATCACTTGCCATAAAACTTGAAGATAATCCATTGTGCTAAATCTACTCCTGAATCCTGCTTGCTCATTTGATAGTGCAGAGTCAAATTGATCTTGAAGTCTGTTGGTGAGTATCTTGGTAAACATTTTGTAGATTATAGTGTAAAAGAACTTCACCCACTCGGGTGGGTTGGCCATAATTCACCACGCTGGCCAGACGGGTTGGTGAGTGCCCCTTCCACTTTGGCCAAGTATGTTACTCAAGCTTTCACAGCATGGTTGAAACTGCCAGAGCCAGGGGACCCTGTTGTCACCCTCCTGCCACTTTGAGGCAGTGGAAGTTGGACTTTGGGAGGAATATCTTTCTATCTATCAATATATATATAGAGACAGAGAGAACAATGGGTAATCGGGAAATATGCAAATTCCTAAAAGCTTCTACATTCACAGCGTTTTACAAGTCAAAGCACAGTATCTGCAGACATGTTTCGCCCTGTTTGGGGCTCATCGGTGCAGCGCAACTGTACTTTGACTTCTGAAAAGCTCAGGAGAGTAAGTAAAAACACGTAGCTTTCGAGTTAAGAGGAATGAAAGCAATGAATAGAGAACAATGGGTCAAAGTACAGTTGCACAGCACTGATGAGCCCCAAACAGGGTGAAACATGTCTCCAGATACTGTAGGAGCGTTATATCCGAGGCGCGTTATAACAGAGAGCCTTATAGCGAGGGAGAACTTTATATATTCACTGTCGAGGCTGCTAAATCCATTTAAAAAAATAAAAACAGGACATGTAAAAATAAAAGCGTGAAAGTTAAAAGTTGATAGTACTAACAAAATATCCATAACTATACATCGAGTGTACTTGGAGAAAACATTCAGAAAAATGTTATCTCCTCTTACACTCACTGCGTCCTACGGTTATCATTGAAGTCCTGAACAATACATTTTCCCATCAATCTCTATATAATTAGCTAAGATTGAACTCAATAAACCCTAAACCATGTCAAGATTTATGGGAGTGTATAATTGCAATCTCATAACCCTTCTTTAAAGTGATAGCTCCTTTTTAATTAATATCTGTTTGGTTTGACTCAAATATAATAGGCTTAATAATACATGAAGATCAAAAATGCCTCATTAAAAATAGACATTGGAGAGCTCATTACTCTCTTAACAACTTGTTGAGATCAGATGGAAACTGAAAAAGTGTTTGACCTTAAAGAATGTCTGTAACTTGTTGAACAGAATTGAGTGTTTCTGTTATATACTGGTTGTCTTTCTGCAGTCTTCACTGGAAAAGATTCTGTTTTTTCCCCAGTATATCAGCAACCCTGCCGTTGTCCCTTTTAATTTAATGTATCTTTTCAGTCATTGGGTGCAGTTTATAGATATACCACAGTAGATGCCCTTTAAGCTTAAATTCTTAGTTCTGTCACGAATAGCAATTTGGTTCCAAGCTTACCATGCAATACCATGGAGGTGCATTGCTTAAAGTTTGAAGAAACTTAAATACCTGAAAAAATCACATTCTTCCATGTTAGTAGCACATAATTATGTAAAAAACATTTTGTTATATAATGCCGGAAATATAATGTTGTAATTTCCTTAAGCATTGTTGCAGATCAAGTCTCACATCAAGTGATAGCTACTGTACTTTAAAGATGATAAGACACCCAGCACTGTGCGAGACTGCCAGCATCTCCATCACACACCCAGCACTGTGCAGAGTGTGAGACTGCCAGCATCTCCATCACACACCCAGCACTGTGCAGAGTGTGAGACTGCCAGCATCTCCATCACACACCCAGCACTGTGCAGAGTGTGAGACTGCCAGCATCTCCATCACACACCCAGCACTGTGCAGAGTGTGAGACTGCCAGCATCTCCATCACACGCACCCAGCACTGTGCAGAGTGTGAGACTGCCAGCATCTCCATCACACACCCAGCACTGTGTAGAGTGTGAGACTGCCAGCATCTCCATCACGCGCACCCAGCACTGTGCAGCGTGTGAGTCTGCCAGCATCTCCATCACGCGCACCCAGCACTGTGCAGAGTGTGAGACTGCCAGCATCTCCATCACGCACACCCAGCACTGTGCAGAGTGTGAGACTGCCAGCATCTCCATCACGCACACCCAGCACTGTGCAGAGTGTGAGACTGCCAGCATCTCCATCACGCACACCCAGCACTGTGCAGAGTGTGAGACTGCCAGCATCTCCATAACACACCCAGCACTGTGCAGCGTGTGAGACTGCCAGCATCTCCATCACGCGCACCCAGCACTGTGCAGAGTGTGAGACTGCCAGCATCTCCATCACGCGCACCCAGCACTGTGCAGCGTGTGAGACTGCCAGCATCTCCATAACACACCCAGCACTGTGCAGCGTGTGAGACTGCCAGCATCTCCATCACACACACCCAGCACTGTGCAGAGTGTGAGACTGCCAGCATCTCCATCACACACCCAGCACTGTGCAGAGTGTGAGACTGCCAGCATCTCCATCACGCACACCCAGCACTGTGCAGAGTGTGAGACTGCCAGCATCTCCATCACGCACACCCAGCACTGTGCAGAGTGTGAGACTGCCAGCATCTCCATAACACACCCAGCGCTGTGCAGTGTGAGACTGCCAGCATCTCCATCACGCGCACCCAGCACTGTGCAGAGTGTGAGACTGCCAGCATCTCCATAACACACCCAGCACTGTGCAGAGTGTGAGTCTGCTAGCATCTCCTCTTGCTTCTCAATGCACTCGAGCATGTTTGGGTTGAACTTGGTCGTATTACTGAGTGAATGGATCCCTGAAGACACAAGCCCTTTTTGGAGTCTGTCACATTTGTGTCAAGGTTGTAATCGGGGCAGACGGTGACCCAACCCAATATAAGTTTTGTTTTTATAGTACTGATCTTCAAATTGAAATTAGAGGATCTGTTAGTGTTAGTGTTAGGTGCTAACATGTGATTATGTGATCTTTTTCACATTATAACATTTTATGCTGTGAAGCTTTTTTTTCAACTCCGTACAATCCAGTACAAAATTAAACAAATTATAATTTTTTAACAATTAAAAAATGCTCTAAATACTCTTTCTGTGTATCTGATAATGTCAGCTGTGTTGAGTGTTAATTCCTAAGTATACTAATTCAAGCCGCTAAGATCAAAACTAAAATCATGTTTTGCAGACAACATTTGTAAATTATATATATATATTGTAACACAGCAGGGAGGGGGTTAATATCCTCCCTGCATAAAACATGTGCATATGCACATTTTGTTTAATTGTTTAATTTATTTTATTTTTAATTATCCCCTGCACCTGGAAGTAATTGTAAATTAGAACCAGGTGCAGGGTATTTAAGGATGGCTGAGTAGAAGGAAGCAGGGGGTGTACCCTGCTGCCGAGCCGTCACAGAGAGGTACTGTGTGTTACTTTTGTGTAGATAAAGAAAACTGTGTGTTTTGTTTTCAGCCGGTAAACAGCTCAGCTGTCCGGCTTATATAGACTAGGTTCCTGCACATGTTTAGTTAGGGCTCGTAAGAGCTAGGTGTTTGTTTTCATTTTCGTTTTTGTTTTTGTTATTAAAAATAGAGCTTCAGCGCTTGAAAAATCCATTTCTATGTCCTGGGTCTGTGTACTATAGGGGCAAACGAACGACTGAGTGCCGGCCAGTCACAATATATATATATATATATATATATATATATATATATATATATATATATATGTAGATTAACAACAACCTCTTGGTTCCCAGCAAAAAGTCATTAACCGAAAGTTGCGAATAAGTGAAAAGCCCCCGTTTTCAAGTGTATTTATATGGAACGATATATACTGTAGTTGTACAAATATGGCAGTGAAATACATGTGTTTGAAATGTTAGTGTTAAAAAATTAACATGACAAACACAAAATACCCAAACATAGAACTGCTTACTTCACTCGTGTGTAAAACAAAAAAAGGGAGTAGGCTGAAATCGTACTACACAACGATGTACTACAATTGTCCTTACGAGTAAAGCAAAAATAAAAAAAAATATGTGTTGTACTTACAATCAATTCTAAAGAACACCATTTTAAAATAAGAAATTGTCCAATGTTGTCTGCTTTTACAATGTACCGCCTCCCGCTGTGAATCCATCTTATTTTTGCGTGGTGCTTCGTAGCCAGTTTCAAAGCCACGATTCTGCCTCATTCCTCCAGAAATACGCAGTTGTGAAGTCAGTGTGTTATAAAAGCTGCATGAAGTATGCACATAAATCATGCAAGTGCGCTCTGTAGCACTGGCAACTAGTAATAAAGCTGTCAGTAAGCAGCGTGCAGTTGCTAATATCAGAATTCCATAAACATTAAAGTTTATGGGGGTGGGATTGGCTCCTGGGAAAATGTTGTTAATAACTGAAAGTTGTCTTTATCAGGGTTGCTAATAACCGGCATCTACTGTATATATAGCCTATAGTAAATATGGACTGGACCCGAGGGAAGACTACTGATACCTACAGGGGGCTATAATGCCCGAAGCACCCTGGAGGTAACAATAGTCATCCCGAGGGACATTTAATTTTCCACTGTGAGCTGAGTCTGCAGTACATATTTAATACATGAATCAGTCAAAATAATAAGAGAGGCAAGGTTGGATAGTAAAGATGACTTTATATACTGTAAAGACATAAATATGTGCAAGCCTTTTATTATGCTTTTTTCACATATGAAAAAAACTAAATAACATAAATAATAGAAAATGTTTTTGAAGTTCAGACCACAAGTTTTTTTTTTCTTTTGTAGTATGTTTTGTAATTCATTTTCTGTTAAGTCACAGAATCGCCATACAGCAGTTTTTTCATTCAGCCATTTTATCTTGTTGTTAGGAGATGGAGGGCATTCCTTTTAAAAAGGGGTGGGACTGACAGTGATGTGAACCAATCACATGACAAATGGAGACTATTGCCCGGTGGTGTAAGGATGTTAGGGCAATAGTTCAATCTATTTTTCTTCCTATGATGAGGTTTTAACCAGTCACTGGTCAGAATTTCCAACCACTGACAGTCTCTCTCTCTCTCTCTCTCAATCCTGAATTCCCTGACACTTGGGTTAAATTCCGCTCTAGCCTGTAATTTACTCAATTTTCTTGAAAGGTGAAACATACCTGATAATTTTATGAAATCTGCACCAGTTGAATTCAGTCATATAATGGTGGTCTATTACATAACCTCCAGCTGTCTCCTTCTAATTGTGCTACATTGACAGGGCTTTTATGAAACCAACTAAGTGTACCCATTTATTCTGATGCTACGTTTATATGTTCTATAGGGTTCTTAGAACTTGTAGGAACTATGTAAATTGTGAATGTATCTATTAGTTTAAAGAATGCAATGTGCAATCTTGGAGCATGTGAATGTAAAGATGCTGTCCCTCAGGACATGCATATGAGATGTTTACAACCCAAGGGCTAATCCTTCAAATAGTAAATTAATAAATACAAATTAGACTGCTAATCCCTTTGCTGACTGACCTGGTATTACCATATTTCCATCTGACTTGAAATTGGTTTGAAATCAGACTCATTCATTTCCATCAGCAGTAGATCCATATCGAATTAATTTCAATTGGGACTCTGTCAGCTCCAGATAGGATTGCAGGGCTGGCAGAACCCTCTCTCCAACTCCCACTGATGGTGGAGGTTACGTAATGAGCGTCCATTGCAGAGATGTGAAGGACAGGTTTATATCTCACACTGCAGAGATGTGAAGGGCAGGTTTAAATCAGACTTCAGAGATGTGAAGGGCAGGTTTAAATCTCACACTGCAGAGATGTGAAGGGCAGGTTTAAATCTCACCCTGTAGAGATATGAAGGGCAGGTTTAAATCTCACACTGCAGAGATGTGAAGGGCAGGTTTATATCTCACACTGCAGAGATGTGAAGGGCAGGTTTAAATCAGACTTCAGAGATGTGAAGGGCAGGTTTAAATCAGACTTCAGAGATGTGAAGGACAGGTTTAAATCTCACACTGCAGAGATGTGAAGGGCAGGTTTAAATCTCACACTGCAGAGATGTGAAGGGCAGAACATGTGCTATGATTATATTATTCTTAGGGCTTGTTTTTTCTGTGTTTATTAATTTAATTTTCAGTGTTTATTTTTAGCTATTTGAGTTTTATGTAGATACCCCCAAATTGTTTTTTGGGGGGGCTTTCGCTTTTTATATACGGCACCAAAACAATTGTTTCTGTTACTTTCCAAAATTCTTGGGTGTTTTTTATTTTTTCTGGCACATCATGTACAGTAACTCAACAGTACTAGCATACTTTTTTTCCATAATTTAATAAAATCGCCAATTATTTTATTATTTTCTCCCAATTTGGCATATCCAGCGTGTGCCGTCAGCCGACCGCTTTTTTTCACACTGCAGGCTCACCATGCAGCCACCTCAGAGCTACAGCGTCGGAGGACAACGCAGCTCTGGGCAGCTTACAGGCAAACATACATTATAAACAGAACCCTCCAGATGGCGACTGACATTTATTTAGCCCTTAAATCCCTGTGAATATGTATAACACAATTTTAAAAGGAAGGTTTTTTTTTTTTTCAATTTTAATTCAGAGAACGCATAAGTGTAAATAAAGTATGTATAGGCTTTAATTTACCAGTACACTTTTACGTAAATCGTTTTGTCAACGGAAGGGGATATTTAAAAAATGGATTTCCTGTTTGTGGGGCCGATCCCTGAACAGTAGCGTTAATATAACAATGTTTGAGATTCTGTAACACATGTAAGCTGTAGCCTATTTTGGTTTTCCTTTTGGTCTTTTGGAAAAAAAAGTAGTGTTGTTTTGTTTTTTCACTTTGTGCCCACACGGCCAGCACAGGCACATCTCAATAGTGCAGTACAAATACAAAGAGAGACATTTACCAAGATAAAAAATAATAATACAAATGCTTTGAAAAAGACCAGATTTCCTTTTTTGTTAGTTTTTTTTGTTTGTAGTTAAGTCTTTACGATGTTAAAATGTTATTTGCTTATTTAGGGTTTCTTTGCTTAGAAAATACTAACCAGGGCTGTCAGTATACATCAGAATGTAATATAATGATTCTATGTGTATGTAGATATAGTTTCAATGTTTAAATGCTGACACCTGCGTAGCATTTAAACGTTCATGAAAATGTACCAAAAACACACCCCTACTCCTACCCGGGTCCCGACCCGGGTTCTGGCTACCCACGTCACAATCCCATGTAGTGTTGAACGAAGTACCTAGTTCATACCCCGGTTAACCAGGGTCCCAGTGACCCACCTCAGGCTGTGGGTCGACACGCTTTCACCTGGGTTGAGCGAGACAAAATACATGACGGCCGTTTGTATGCCGACAAAATAGCAAACAGCCACGCCTGCGTGAAGGTTTCTGTTTATTCTGTTTAGAAATTCGCCGGTTTGAATCCAAGCTATGCCACTGCCGACCATGGACATGTATGCGAAGAAAAGGGCGCAGCTTATAAAAAGTCTGCGCACCACTAGTGTAGACCAGCATGGTCTGAAACAGAGTGCTGTACTCACAAGGCCTGCACAAACCACCAGCAGAGCAGATATAAAAGGACACCACTTTCATTTGCCAAGGTGGCTTTTGTAGAAGCAATCAGTCATTTATTAATCAGTTACCTTGGATACTGTTTCATACTTAGGGCAATTTGTGTACGACTTGTCCTTTGGGTCAACCATGTCCCATCTCGAACTATGTTACATCAGTAATAATAGGGTCTTTTACTAAGAAGCCAAAGGAACCTATATCAAAGATTTTACATATTTCAAAAATGAACTACTGAAAATAATAATGCTTCATTTGTTTTTTTTACACATACACCGTTAATATTAAATATAACCTTTTTTTAATATAAATATGATTTAATTTTTGTCACATTCATTTGAAGGTAGGTAATAAAACATGGTAACAAAGAAACAAAACTGGACAATTAGACAATTAAGATTTTGACACTCCATAGTATATATTTCCTATACTGTATCAAGCCCCAAAAGAGACATTTACCCAGCTACAATCCAGACAGTGGAAAACTAGTGAAGCCCAAACATTCTCCGTCTCCAACATAGTTAAGGCTTTCTTAATACAGCAGTAAGATGAATAGTGGCCAGGGCTATAATCAGTGCTTCAATTATGCCTCTCTATGAGAACATCCTTAATTCCTGGCACAACTGCAAGCAGGAGACACATGCAGCTACAATGGAAATCATATCACGATGTAGAAAATGCTTCCTTAGGACTGCTAGTGGAACAGTCATCTACTTTGTAATGCTGATTCCTCAATTGTACAGTAGAGCATGTTTGCGTGAATCTGGTCATAAGGTGCCCTCTTCTTTTTTTTTGCAAACATTGACAGGTTTATGTATGCACACAGACAAACACACACAAAAACACTGATATTTTGGTGTCCAAGTTACATACAGCGCAAACAAGAGCATTTTAAGACCTGTGCTGTATTTGGGGGGGAAAAAAAAAAAAATCACACTCATCCTGACTGTCTTTATTAAAAGGACAACATTGTATTATAGTATTCAAACTTCTCTTTAAACAGAAAAAGAAAAGTGCAGGTTTGTACTGTGTTTAAGATGTAACAAAGAGCAGTATCCCTTTAAGAGTGTGCTATGGTTTTCTGCTCATACTAACGTACATGTAGATAAAATAATGTTGACATCTAAGCAGCAACAGTTTTTTCTTTTGTAATATCATTTAATGAGTTCATATTAAACATTACCTTTTGTTATTTCACAAAATGTGTTGCTAAATTAAAGAGATTAATTTTTTGATTGCTCTCATCTGTCATTGATTTTATTAATAAGACTTAAAAAGTTTGAACCGATTTAAGAATGGCAGTATTTGAGAGCTTGTTCAGTTTTTTTCTGAATAAATTCAAGGCCTCATGATAACCATCGTTTTTCTTTTCTTTTTGTCTGTTAAAGGAAACAACAAACATGCTCAGACAAATATGGTAGTCTGTTAAATGGGTTCCATTTCTAGTTAAATGGTGGAGATTTCTCTTTTTATCTTATAATTACATTTACAAATTCTAATTTTACATCAAAAAAGCTAAAGAAAAAAGACAAAAGAAACAGTTCAACACAGTTTGGCAGTCAGATGGTCTGATTGTTTTAAGATCTCTGTGTTGTACATATCCAGTGCATGGTTGACCCGAATGACCTCGCTGTTATTGAGTTTCAGACGGTGCTTCAGCATACAGGAAAAGAGGTCCAGCTGGGGTTTCCCGGGAGCCTCTGGAGGGGCGAGACGATTAATTCTGTCCCTGATGTCCAGCAACAGCAGCATCACGGAGGAGGAGGAGTAGAACTGCGTCCCCTGAGTGTAGGACTGGTTGACTTGCTGCACAGCACTCCGCAACAGGTCTGCATTGAAACGCAAGCTGTACCCATACACCTGCACGTCTGAGATCTTGATGTAGATCTGCCGCTTAGCTGGGTCCGAGAGATCCACGGGCCCTTGAGCCGTTTCATTGCGTAACGTCGTGGGCAGCTTGGCCCGACTCCGCAAGTAAATGTGCACAGTCTCGAAAAAGGTCTTCCACCTGTTCCCCAGCAAGAGTGTCCAGTTGTAGCACTGTGTGTTCTGGAGCCTGACCCTCTCCCAACGGGGGTAACCGTGCTCCCCGAAGGGCATGTTCCATCCTTCCGAGTGGCTGCCGCTGAAAGGGTTAATGTAAACAAAAAACATGGGCTCGATGCTGCTGTTCCTCATCTGGCAGATCTTCATGGAGAGCCCGATGACCATGTGGAGGTAGTCCATCCGGTTCTTGTTGCTTTTGAGGGTGAGCGACATCCGCTTGCGCCACCGGGGATCGAAGAAGGTGTCCAGGCGGATCTCATTGCTGATGAAGGTGGTGTGGACGTAGAGACGGGAGTCCATCTTCTGCAGGAGGTACTTGAGCTCAAGGTCCTGGAAATCCAAGTCGGTCTCGAAGCTGATGAACTGCTCGCTGCGCTCCGAGTCCACATTCTGGGGCTCGCAGCGGCCCCGGTACAGCTTAAAGCCCTTGTTGCAGGAGCCACACAGAGAGATGTTGGCCAGACTGCACATGGCACAACTGTTGTTACCTCCGATGATGCAGGGGATGGGTCTTTGGCACAGGTTGGCCCCTGTGTGACAGACGCAGGTCCTCTGGCTTTCCAGGAAGGTCCCCCAAAACCCATTTTCATTGCAGTACAAAAAGGACTGGACCCGGTTAAGCCACTGCATTACAGATCTGCAAAAACAAAACAACAAAAAAAGAGATATATTAATTTACCAAAATATCACACAACTTATTGCCTATTAGGGATACGCTTTTGGTACATTTTTATGAACGTTTAAATGCTATACAGGTGTCAGTGTTTAAACCATATCTACATACACACACTCTTCATATTACATTCTGATGTATACTGACAGCCCTGGTTAGTATTTAAATATCCCCTTCTGTTGACAAATTACATAGATATCAAGGGCATTTTTTTGACAAAAAAAACAAGAAAACAATTAAATTTACACTTATGCTTTCTCTGTTTTAAAAACGTCCTGTTAAAATTGCGTTCTACGTATTCACAGTCGCATTACAGCCTTCAGTTTATTATGGATGTTTGCTTTTTACTGCATTTAGTAACTCCATCCACAGTACTTCTGAGTGTTTTCATTTCAAATGCTGAAGCATTGAGCTTGTGTTTTTGTGGTACGGCAATTCTTTGGCATAATTTACATACCACGGTTTTCTCGTCTAGTTCCTCAAAATAAATCCAAAGTGACTTTGCCTTGTTCCTTTGTTTAGAGAAGCAATTTAAAAATGCAATATATATATACATGCCCTTACTGTGGCTCCACAGCATTTGGATACGCGACGGACTGCTGTACATGATGTTATATTATTAAAATGAATACATAAAAAAATATGCGTTTGGTGAAATTTGTCATGTGACCGGTTTATACGTTTAAAATTCCCATCCCTATTGACTATCCAAACAAATACAATACATAGCAAGCTACATTGACTGCCCAAAAATACAGAATGTTAGTTTGCAATGGTGGAAATGTATTCAGCAACAATCATTAGAAAGTAAAAGGATTTTGTGTCTTTACAAACAGGCATACTAGTGAGAACTTGTGCAACTATCAGAGGCTGCACTGACCAGCATGTTCAGTAAGACACAGTCTCCCAGGGGGTTGCTGGAATGGCAGAGAATGTATAAAATCACCACATTGTTTATTACAGATCAAGCCAGCAGACATGTGCAATGTAGAGTGGCAAGCCACAGTTGTACTGCAGGTGCCCAAACCCCAGAACCCTTCAGCACTGGACACAATACAGCTTTTTTTCCTTGTTTTGGTAGAAGGTAACTCCAATTTGGCCAGTCATCATCTTCTAGCTTGTATCTATATTAGTGTTATTACTGGAATAATGTTCCAGAACTGTTCACAAACATTCTGGTTTAAATAATCTGGCTGCACTTCACGTCATCAGAGGAGCGCAGCCCTCTAAGGGCCTCATTCCCTAAACAGCGGTAAAGTGTTCTGCACGCAGTAAGCCCCTTTACTGTGTGCTCTGTACACCTGCTGTACTCACTAACCAGTGGCAGACAACCTGGCATGTGGAAAAAGTAACGTGTTCGAGTCATGTAAATAAAATGAATAATGTTAATGTGTGGAAATGTATGCAAATCATGTCACAAAATACCACGAGGGAGGTATCTGATATGAGCTGCACAGGAGAGCAAGAAGAGGAGTCAGGTAGAGAGTATTTCGGACCAGGCAGACATTATTAGATTGTTACAGACTGAACACAGATCATACTAGCCTTAATAGCCTAAATTTGACTGCCTACCGTGAAAAATATGCATTTCATTTTCCTTACAGTATTTTCCATTACTCCTCACCTTCCCTGTTCACTTTAGCAGCACTACAGTTGCTGTACACGGTCCGGTTTCATTGCCGGCGTTGGTTACTATGGCAACGGGGGTCAAACAAATACCGGCTTCATGACTGGTGAATTCCTCATACTGTACAATGATGTAACACGCAAGTCGGGAAGTTTAAAATGGTTGTTTAGATATTGTTGATTTATTAGGTTGCAGTGCATGATTAACATTAAAAATGTAGATCAAATAAAAAAAAGCTAAATTCACTTCAACAGAAGATCACGTTCAGAGCTACAAAAAGACTTTGCAAGCAGATGGTGGGATTCTGCTTTGCTCAGCTTGTAATGTGTCTTTGGATCATCTAAGAAAAGGTACTATTGACAAGCATCTTGACAGCGCAGTACACAAAAACAAGAAAATCAAACTTGCAGGTCAGGCTAAACAATTACTGAACAAGCCGCACACAATCACAGGATTGTTTAAAAAGAGCACAGAAAGAGGAGAGACTCGTAATGTCAACACGCTTGAATTAGTGGAAGCCTTTAGTGCAGCGAACATACCGATGTAACGGCTGGTCAATGAAAAGTTTTTTAATAAAAAAAATCCAGAATTGTGCCTAACAGCGACACACTCAGATGAGAGCATTTCCCTAAAGTGTATCCAGCACACCAAGAATATCTACATGGAAAAATGAACGATTCCGAGTCTGTTTGCGTTGCATGTGACGAGGACACTGATGATCAAGGCAGCTGTGTTTTGTACATTATTTGCATCCCACAGAGCTTTACAACTGATAAGTCAGAGGAACTTACTGCTTACTTAGTAGATACACTGCATCTTGACTCTGACCACATGACAGTAGTAGGTCAGGATATCATTAAGACGCTTGTGGAGAATGACATTGATTTCAACTGTGCGTCTGCCTTTGTAATAATAGACAATGTAACAGAGGAAGAAACACTAGCTGTTTACGTCTATGCTTAGTAGTATACCATGCTTATTATTATTATTATTATTATTATTATTATTATTATTATTATCATTATCATTATTATTATTATCATTATTATTATTAGGTTGATAGGGTCCAGTGGCATATACTGTATGTTATATAATTTACTAATAATTTGATGGTATTTGTGGTTTTAAAACACCATAAAAAAGATTTTCTGTTTTTATAAAGAAAAACACAAAGCTTTGGTTTTCTCATTTCAGGTCTGCAGTTAACGTTTCTCCCGTGTTTAATATTGTGGGATTAAATACAGCAAAATAGTCTATGGGAATTACACAGTGTTTGTAATTGTGTCAACATACGTTTTACAAAACTCGAGAATGTTGCTGAATATGTCATTCAATGCTGTTTTTTAAAAATCTGTTTTGCCTGCTTAAAAACTTTTTTTTGCAGCCACCATAGACCATTTTAAATGACTCTTGTTTCCAGCAAAATTTTGTTTCATTTTTAAATATTGTTTCATTTTTAAATATTGTTTCAATAGCGACTTGAGTTCCAATGTTACAGTGTACTCATACATCCTCACAGTCAGGGGTATATGAAGATTACGAGGCAGGTGTTTATGCAACACTTTCAGCTATGTTAATATATTTATATAGTCACCATGTACTTGTGATATTTAAATAGGCTAGACCCCCGACCTCCTACTCAGTGCATTTATTTTGTCCTTAATGTTTCATTGAAGTTAATGTTCTCGCTGACACAGCACCAAAAAGCCTTTCATAATTCCACACCACTCCTTCTGCTAATACCTTTAACTCCTGGTATGTAAACTTTAGATTCCTCACTCTGTCCTCCTTGGTCGCTGTCACTGTGACATAGAACCGTACTTACCTTTTCTTTTGAGCGCCCTTATATATATATATATATTATACACACATATATACACACACACTATAATACAATGTGTGTAAACCTCATGCATAATTCTGCACGTTCTGACAACTTGCAAATTAATCATTTAGCTTGCTTTATTTATGCATATAATTAGCTTAGTGAATAGAGCTATCGCTGGTTTATTTTTGCGTGCCGTGTGGCTTCCCCCTGCCATGCGGTAATTCTGGTCATTTACCGCCATTTAATGAATGAGGCCCTAAGTAAGTGAGATAAACAACCACTTCTGCAGTTTCACGTTATTCTGCAACACTGAGCAAGAACGAATTCATTTTCAGTATCATTTTCCTTTTTCATTTGCTTGAAGTCAGCCAGTACAGAAAGAATACAGCTTGAAAGATATGTGAGGTTTGATTCAGGCAAAGGTATTTTAATAATAGTTCATTGCAAAACTCCCTCTTAAATGCATAAGGATTTTACACCTTTTAGAAGATAACACTCATGAAGTGACAAAAGCTAAAGAAGTCACCCGAGAACAGATATTAAATGCCACTGACAAAGGAATAAACCAACTACATATGAATAAAGCAATGGTAGCAATATGCTTGGGGTGAAATGACAGTCTGAAAGTCTGGCTGTTGTGTCCCGAATTAAAAATGAAATCTGCTCTGCAGCGCTTTGAGCTGCTCAGTAGGAGCTGAACAGAGCATGCCATCAAGTGCGTTCTCTCACCGAGCTGCTCTGAGCAGCTCATTTACTTAACGCGCCCACTGTGGAGCATGTACTGTAAACTGGATAAGTGCTATTTAATACCTAAATATCATTAGGTAAGCAAACAAGGTGTTAGTATCATGATAAAGTATATTAGAATTGATGATTTACAGTTGTTAGTATGATGGTAAAGTATGTGATAATGGATGCTTTACAGTATGTGGAGTAAGTTCTTGTGTTTTCAAGAAACATATAAAACTGTAAGTGTGGCATCCAGATGGATGGATGTACTGATAGAGAGACGTCTCCATAACCCCCCTGAATCCCCCTTAATACTCTCAATAACCTGTGCTAAGTAATGTTAATACCACGTTTCATCACAGGTGTGCAAGTGGTTTTCCAAAATGTGATGTGTGCCTGCCCCTAAAATATGCCCTCTGTCGGGGAATAAAAGAGGGATTTTAAAAGTGTGGCAGCTGTTAAGAAAAAGAAAATGTGTCTGCTTTTTTTAACTGTGTGGGAAACAGACCTGAGACATCTTACCACTATTCATCATTGAAATGAAAAAAAAAACAAAAAAACAACTGTACTCTATTTCATTCTAAACCCCCCCAAGGACTTGACCTTTTAGTATATGTTTCTCCTGTTTAACTATAACTTGATTGAGTCCATAGGCACTAACCCCTTGAGCACAGGGGAGGCAAACTATATTTTCTCTCTGTGTAAACACACTATTGCCTATAAACGGTTTCAAATGTAAATAAATAAATAAAGTCATTCATAAAACGCCATAAGTCCAACACTAAAGATAAATAAATAAATAAAAACACACATTAAAACAGCCCCTACATGAACATTAGTCCACTCTGCACTGTTTACAACAGCTAATGCAGTGGTGTGACTGCAACAGAAGGTGCTGGGCAGTTTGGATACTACAAAAAATGATTATTTAAACAGGCTGTAATTGTTAGTTTAATTTGTTTTACTCTCTATTAATTAAATTATATTCAGACGGTTATGTATGTATTTTTTTTTTTAGTAGTAGGTTAATGTTGCTGCTGGGCCATGAATGGGTTTAAGTTCAACAGCAACTCAAAATAAAATGTTACTGCTATTTATTAAGCACTGGTAATAATCTGAAGCAGTGGTATTGAAAAATAACACAATCCCGTTTTTACTTTAGAAATGTTTTTTTTTTTTCATTGAAAACTTGTTGTTCTTTATTAAAATTAATGTTCAGCTTTCACATTGAAGCTTGTTGTGTAGCCTACTCATTCACTATGTTTACATGGCATGAAGTAATCAGATTTCTCTGCAGTCGGATTCCACGGAATCGGATTTTGCATTCGGAATACAGAGTTTACATGGCAGTTGGATAAGCCAATGCGATAGTTATCTCGGTATACATGGCGTTGATGTAATCGGATTTCCCTACTTACAAATTGCCGAATTTAGAGATACGTCATCCTATTGTTATATTTGTTTATATACATAAAATAAATTACTTAAATAAATCTATATTTTCTTGATTCATTTTCTTACCTGATAGGGGTTAAATGCTACCGATGGCAGTGTGGAGTAGTGGTTAGGGCTCTGGACTCTTGACCGGAGGGTTGTGGGTTCAATCCCAGGTGGGGACACTGTACCCTTGAGCAAGGTACTTTACCTAGATTGCTCCAGTAAAAACCCAACTGTATAAATGGGTAATTGTATAAAAAAAAAAATAATGTGTAAAAAAAAAAAAATGTAATTGTATGTAAAAAATAATGTGATATCTTGTAACAATTGTAAGTCGCCCTGGATAATGCCATCTGCTAATAATAATAATGATGGCGTTTTTTAGAAGCTGCAGGCGCAGAGCCACAGTCAAGCCGCCACAGGTAAGCCTCCGAGGCTGCAGCTATTCTCCTCTCTATTTTATTTCAGAACTTCTTTCCAGTCAGGATGCAGATCGATTACACATTTTTCCTAATGTGCATTTAAAACATTTATGATGTAGATGCAATTAAAAATTAACATGAACCTTGGAATGCTCATGCTTTTCCATTGTCGGCGTTTAGCTCTAGAGCAAGACAGACAGGGCCATACTGACGATTACACCCCAATTCTGTTACGTACAGCTGTTGCTTTCAGTGAGCCCAGTCTTACTGTATGGGTAAAATAAAGAGGCAGGGATTGGTGGTACATAACTGTACTTACGAAATTTACAGATGCAGATTGGAGAGAGAATTTCCATGTGACGACTTCGATATTATCAATATCGAAATATGCGCACAATATCGATATACAATTTTCATATCGTTGCCCACCCCTATATATCCAGTATAAATCCTCAACGCAACCTGCTTTTTCTCATTTTTCATTTAAAAAGCAGCACACCATTTTAATTTGTACTGCGGAGGGTAATTGCTTCTCATCAACTTCAGTCTCCAATTAATTTAATGAGTCTTCCTCTCCTTTCTCAAATGTACAAACCCGCTGCATTGAAAGAATCCATTCCCAGCATAGGAGGCTTGTTGCTAGGGAGTTGACGTCACTATCTTGTGACTTTTGCTAGTGCATTGCTGCCACACGTAAACACCTTGTTGGCTAAAATAAAAACCGCTTCAGCAAGTAGATATTTAATTTGCTTTGTGTTATTGTGCAATACATGTGTATATGGTAACAGTATGATAATAATGCTTTGTTTTTAATTGGTTTGTGATGTGCAGTACAAAATAAAACAAACAGTAATTCTAAGTGCCTATGTATATTGCAGCTAGGCATACGCAGTTAGACGGTGAAAATGGGCAGCCATCTCCAGGACCGCGATATATCCGAACCTGCATTATATCAAGGGGCAATATAACAAGGGGTGGGTGGGTGGGTGTATTATATATACTAGGGGTGGGCAACGATATGAAAATTGTATATCTGTATCATGCACATATTTCAATAGATAATATCGAAGTCTTCCAAAACACAGAAATATAATAACACAATTGCAATATCAAACATATATAGACGTTAACTGATATTTACATATGAAAAGCAATAACTTTCTTTAACTTAGTGGTGCTTTGCTTCACAATATCCATGGAGAAAAGCAAGGTCTTTTTACATTGTTTTACTATTCCATCATCAGCCACCTCAAAAACAAAATATTTCTATACTTCACTGCGCACAGACTTTACAGTAATTGAATCGTCAGCTGCTTTGCATGTAAACCTTGTGTAAACCTCGAAAAGTATTAAGTAAGGTGTCATGCCGAATTTTGCATCATTTTGAGCTATGTTTTGATGTTTTAAAAGTACATCTCATTTATAATACTGAAAGTTCACATTTTAAAATAATAGTGTAAGTAATGAACCGCTGAAGCATGTGCATATCTTAAAATTCAAAACAGATGGGCAACGGTGCTTATGCAGCATGCAAATAACATAGCTACCTCCCTGACCATGACATGAAGGGGAGTTATTACGTTACCGATTGATTTATTTAAATTGTACTTATGTTTTTAAATATGTGCAATTAGTTTCAGCATTGCTCTACTGAACTGTTTCAGTTAGCATATACTGTTCGTGTGTCATTGTAATTACATTAGTGCATAGTCAGTTTATAAAAGTACTCTCCAAACTAATCCAATTTTCTGCTATGTGTTTGTAGTGTTAAATAAAATCACGGTGAAAGCAGAAATCAGCATAAAGGCCGCTGTTTGAGATCCTTGAAGAAGAATGAGAAGCCACATAGTTTAAGAGTAACATGTAAAGTTCAGAGTTCAAGTTCTCCTCATTTACTAAAGGGCACTGCATTTGGAGTTAGCGCGCATGTAACGTAGTGAGCCTAACGTCATGTTGTGCAATGGCATATTTTTCTTTTTGTTCTGCTTACTCTAGAAATATTGATTGATGAGCCGTACCCCCAATTCTCTTCCTTGTCGGCATTGCCACCCTGCAGAGCAGGCTCCATGGATCGGGGTGACAGTGCTATTTGAATACAATCAGTAGCACCCTGATAGAAGCCCACTTTCTCGTCCTGTAAACCTGTCCTCTGTGTGGGAAATGTAATATAATTCCCTGTGAGCTTTAGCAGGGCATGTTGTATTATATATAGGAGTAGCTACAGCTTTTAATGGCAGGGAGCGTGTGAATCCAACTTACATAGGTATGCAGTTACAGCAGTGAAAACTGCTATTTTTATTTAACTCCTTTTTGTCTCACTGGATCTTTTCACACACTTTTCTTATCTCTTTCTCTCTCTCTCATACTATACTCCCAACTCAACTTTCCTCAATTGGCGCAAAGTGTTGTATAGTGTAACTTACTGTGTAGCGCCCTCAAGTGGAAAAACGTGAAGGTTATGACCGGATGTGCGCACTGTTTTGGCGAAGCATTAAAAAGTAAGCTACAGAATAAACTGGTTGAGTTATGTTTCAGTAACACGGTCTCTGTGAACTTATTTCCCTACACTAACCCACGCATCAGTCTATTACACGAAGCACTCCTTTTGAAGGACACAGACTCCGCCCACTCATCACCCATTGGCCCATCGGTATCCCCTCGCATTCACACACAGACAAACACACATAAACGGACAGGCAGACAGGCTGCTCAAGGAAAGAGGGAGAGCGACACAACAGCACGCAGACATCACACCAACACAGCAGATTCCCAGCCCCGTCCCCAGTCCATTATTAAGTCCATACTTTCACCGGTCGCTTGAGTTGCGGCTGCCCTGCCGTTACAATATGAATACAAGGTAGTTAGAAATGGATCGGAACTCTGGAAGTCTCGTTTGCTCCCGCGATAGACACATACAAAAAAATCTTTATGTTCTTAATTGCAACTGGCAAAATAAATAACACTATTATTGCTATATGTGCGACCCCTCTCTGTATAATCCTAACAAGGAAAGTATTATCGACTATTCTTAATTTTATAGCTGGTACTTTCTTTTGTGTGTGTGTGTGTGATATTATATATATATATATATATATATATATATATATATATATATATATATATATATATATATATATATATATATATTGTAACACAGCAGGGAGGGGGGTTAAAATCCTCCCTGCGTAAAACAGGTGTGCGCAGGCACATTTTTGTTAATAGTTTAATTGTTTTATTGTTAATTATCCCCTGCACCTGGGTAATAATTGTAAATTAGGACTAGGTGCAGGGTATATAAGAAGTGCAGTCAGTCTGCACAGGGCTGCTGTGTGTAGAGCCCGCTTGCAAGTGTGTGCAGGCGTACCAAGAGAGTGAAGGTTTGTTTGTTTAAAAACGGTGTGTTTTGTTTTTGTTTGGTTTTGGTTTTTGCAGGTGAACAGCTTAGCTGTCCTGTTATATAGTTTAGGTTCCTGTTTGTGTTTTAGTTTAGTGCTCAAGAAAGAGCTAGGTGTTTGTTTTGTTTTTGTTCATTTGGTTATTAAAAATAGCGTGTAAGCGCTGAAAACCTCAATTTCCTGTGTCCTGGGTCTGTTTTAAAGGGGCAACGAACTGCGGAGTGGTGCGATTCTCTTACAATATTATATATATACACACATATATATATATATATATATATATATATATATATATATATATATATATATATATATATATATATATATACATATAGACACACACACACACTTTAGTGTGTTTTGTTACTGTGAATTTATCTCATGGAATATTTTTCAGCCAAATAATTCTCATCTCTTCATGCACAGGAAATTAATGAAAACTTACTGTTGAATTGTACTGTGCTGAAGCTGAGTATAAGGGACACGTCAGTTCAATACAGCCAAGGGAAAAGATGTAGACAACATATTTCAAATAAACCCATCCCTAATATATGAATCAGTGGTTGTAAATTCTGACCTCTGATTGGTTAAGACCTCATCATAGATGCAAAAATAGATTAATCTATTGCCCTAACATCCTTACACCACCGGGCAATAGAAGTCACTCTAGAAAATAACTGGTATATGTGTAGAATTACCAGCTCAGTATAAAATAACTAAGGAGATGATAGTTATAATGCTACAGCATTTGAGTTGAATTCTGAAATAAAGTAATGTCAGGGAGCTTAATGGCAATTTAAACTTCACTGCATCCCTTCTTGCAATAATATTATTATTATTTATTAATAATAATAATAATAATAATAATAATAATAATAATAATAATAATAATAATTATTATTATTATTATTATTATTATTATTATTATTATTATTATTATTATTATTATTATTATTATAATATTAAATAATAATAATAATAATAACAACGTATGCATTTAGCAGAGACTATGTAGTAATATATTCATACATGATTAGAGACAGAGTTCTGGTATTATATTTAATGATTTTACCTCCTTGTCTTTCGCTTTATGTAAAAAAAAAAAAAAAAATCACTTTCCCGATTTTATTTCAAATAAAAAATAACCATAGGGCACACATTAGGTATGGTAATAATGACACCTCTTCAGCAAAACTCATGCCTCTACTAAATGTGATTTAGTATTATTCAGTTTCTCATTTAGAAAAAAGCATAACCTAAGTGCATGCAGGTTTTGCATTTCAGCGAGTATCATTTTGCCAGCAAAACATTCTTTTATATTGTGAATTGTTGCCAGAAAGTGATCATGGATGAAAGTAAGAGAGAGAATTCACTACCATATCCTTATTTTATACATTGACTGCTGAGCTGGTAAATCTACACATTTACTGATTAATCTATAGATTTACTGATTTTACACATGGACCGTAACACATATATTTACTTTGTTTCCTACGCCACATAAACAATAGAAGCCAAGGCTGCATTTAATAAAGAGAGTGTGTGGAAGTTACTGGGTAAATGAATGACTAAAACGCCACTGTCTAGACAAAGTGGGAGGCGAAGCAAAGAAATAGACGAGACATACTGTAATTGAAAAGTCCTTGGGTTTTCAAAGACCTGTTTACTAAAACATTTCCTTTGGCTTTTTGTGTCATAAATTCTTTTGGCGGTTAATTACATGATACTTTAGGGTGCTTTTTAAATAAGAGCAACCATTAACTTGAGTTTAATAGGACACCCCTGAACTTGTTACCTATACACTGTGCCTAATCAAGCTTGTATTTAAACCTGGAATGGGTGAAGCTGCTATGCAATAGGAGTCTTATTTCCATCCCAGAATCCCAGAGAGTGCTCTAACCCTACCAGAAACAATATCAGCAGTGGCAAAACACTGGATTCGGAACAGATATTGTACATCAGTTTAGGTACTATGGTACTGCAATCAGTGTCATGCAAAATCCTGATACACTATCGCAGTGTCTGGCACTGGTTTAGGTGCTATGGTACTGCAATCAGTGTCATAAAAAATATCAGATAGTTTAAAATTACATTTCAGTTTGTTACTGTCCTTTGACCTTTTTAATTGTTCTGAATAGTTTTCATTGCAATTACTCAAATATTGCATTTAATTCACTTTTTGATGTAGTCTGTGTTAAGGTGCTTTGACTTGAATTCAGGAAGAGCTCTTGAGATGTAGTTGCCCCTCATTACAATGCAATTTAAACACCTCACTTGTCACATCACATCAGTGCCCTACACCCTATCGACAGTGTTATGGCAGGTCTGATAATACTGACCTTTATTGCATTAAAAAAATGAAAAGTCCACCAGCACAGAGCATACCTGTCAGTTACTCTGTAATCCAATTAGACACACTTAATACACGAATGGCATTTCTTCATACTAATTCTGACAAGAGGAATAAGACATGCAAGGGTGAGCTTCCTTTTGTCTAGATTA
Source organism: Acipenser ruthenus (assembly GCF_902713425.1). Classification (NCBI taxonomy): domain Eukaryota; kingdom Metazoa; phylum Chordata; class Actinopteri; order Acipenseriformes; family Acipenseridae; genus Acipenser; species Acipenser ruthenus. Next base: position 2,422,084 of record NC_081219.1, read on the forward strand.
ATACACAGTGTAGCTGAATAACCTTTACAGGCTTAGGCCCTCAACTGAAACCACACATCTTAATTTCCCATGCAGCACAGATTTCTGTCACCTTTCCACGTCAGTGTGTTATAAGCAGGTAATAGACGAGGCTACACAGTGGGAATACAAGAATGGTGTGGCTCTATTCATTATTCAAACTTTAATGGTGAAGTTCATGTTTCTTATAAAAACAAACTGAAAAGGCTAACTAGGCTAACCAGATTCAGTTACCCCAACCTCTGTTCATAACGAATTCCTTTAAGCCGTGAGATTACTCTCTCCAATCCTAGAACGGTATACTCAATTCAAAGTAAATGCAACAGTATTTGTGAGACTATGACCCAAAATGGTCTTATCAGGAGTCTAAGCCAAATGCATACTGTCAGTTTTTATCGAAGTTACACTAACACTGAAATCAATTTTCAATTGCAGTACAATGAAAAGTAATGTAAATGGAAAAGTGCTGTACATTATTGAAAATACTGTTGTAAGTGAACTTTTCAAAAGTGTACATTGTGACTTGAAACCTGCACGTCCCGTTCTGATCACGGGTCATTTTTAAACTACGAAAGTAAGGCCTCCTCAACATCAGGGTATTGAGCAAATCGGAAACGCTGACGACCTGCACCTGCAGTTCACAGGCCTGTATTATTGTATCCCAGTGTTTCAGAATGGTTGACAAAGCGTTCGCAGGAATGTTAAAATCTTTCTTTTTCGTGTACGGTGGTGCATTATCAACACCTCCACTTTTGCAGGGGTAATATAAGATTGTTTGTGCTGGTCACTCATTTCTCTGCATTATGGAAATGGCATTGATGCAGGTGCACTACGGCAACTCAAAATGCATCATAAAATCAGCAGTCCCAAAACAGCACTAAAATCTGGTTGCAATTTAATTGAATACATTTCCTAATATAATTCTTTACACTCAGCTGTTCGAATTAGGGCAGTTTGTTTTATTCATTTTTTTTTTCCTGGGGGAGCAAAATAATTAGCACCAACAGTACATTTGTGTAAAGTTAATTTGTATTAATTTACAATAAGCAACTGCAAAATTTGGCCATACCTAGTAGAACAGCCGTAGCATGAGGAAATTCATTTAATTCAAGTTTGTCTTAATAAGAATTGAGTGTATATTGTGACAAAGTGAGGCTCGTTCCTTCTGGTACAGGGCAACTTCTCTCAATTTCTGGGTTCTTGCTATTGCTGGTGGTGGATATAGGTCACATTGACAACAGACGTAGAGTTTAACAGGGGATACCTGGGTGTTTGCTTGTTCAGCAGGGCACTTTGACAAATAGCGCACTGCGTCTTTTAGAACACAAATAAAATACAAATCAAACCAAAAATAATAATAACCCCTTCAGGAGTGCTAAATAAACAATATATTTCAATTTCCTAACTTCCAGTCCGTGGGCTAATTATATATATCCCACGATTGAAAAAGGCTGAAGATTCTTCCACAAAAGCCTGTCTGCTGCATCTCTCATCCATGTTGCTCCGGCGTGTTTCCTAATTTCATCTTGCAATCTTCCTGGAGGTCTTCTTGGTCGCTTTATCTCTTGGGATCCAGTCTAGTATCTCCTTGGTCCAGAGATGGTCTGTTCTTGTCTTTTTTTTAATGCACAAGTCTTGGCATTAAAAAAAAAAACACATCAGAAACCATCACAAATAGCCCAGTGTATCCCTTAAGAATGCACAATGCTCTTTGCTGTTGTTTGTTCCAGGAATGCAGTTTGCCTCTATGATCGAATCCTGCACGGTTCACTGCAGTGTGCAGACCAGAAGCAGACAGGCTGGAGCAGGCATGATAACCCTGCTGACATTCCAGCCCCAGCCTCCCCTCAAGGGGCTAGCAGTGTTCAGACAGCAAGCTTCTTTCTTGTGACCGGATCCTTGCAACTGGTCAACATATGTAAGAATCAAAACATAAAGCAGCAGCTTTAGCTCCAGTCAGAGTATGGTTTGGATAGAGTTAAAGATACATTTGAGTGTTTCCATCCCAGCAATAAACAACTCTTTGTGTTACATTTAATAGCACTATGTGCCTGTAAGTATCCTACGGGAGTTTCTAAAGGGGTTGTAGCTAACAAAATAATTCCACAACTCTTTCCTGTTTTGTACTTTTATTTGCAACACATTTTATTGCAGTTTTGAATAACACACATGCTATAGTTTCAGTTTAAAACATATCTGGTACTACACTAGTTTAAAGAAAGCTCTCTGTTTCTGTGGCTTACTCTCAGGAAATGGGTTGCACTTGCAGGGGAAGCAACTGGGTGGTTGATGACAGGAAGGAATCTTTAAAGGTGTGAACACAATTTAACACTCCAGGTAAAATGACAAAGGAAATGCAACACTATCCCAAAGCATAACATGCACACATTGAACCTAGTGTAGTACTAGATTTTATGTTTTAAAAATAAATACATGTTTCTTTCATTTCCGCACATTTGAGAACAATATAGAGAAAGGAAGTGCTACAATCACATACATACTAAAGCAGAGGAAAAAGCAATTTGGCCACTTCATGCTAGTGTTATAAAAACAAGTTTGTTCTTCATTTTACCCCTAAAAATGTGTTTCAGCGATGAGGCTGAGTTAGGAACAAACACACCCACCTAATGATTCAGCATTGTACATGGATGACATGTGGGTTGCATTTAGGGAACATCATCCACATTCAGATATTTTGCCTATTTTTGAAGAAGGTATTTAGTAAACAAGGGTTAAATGGGAAATACTTCTCCCATGCCAGACTTAACAAAAGGGATAACATCTTGGAGCCACTGTTCTTGTGAGATGGCTTGTAAGCAAGCAGCAACTAAGTCCCACCCAACACAAAACAAACCAGCTAGGTTGGTTGAATACTTTGAGTCACTGTATGTATCAGGGTGCAGTGGGATGGTTTTTTGTGTTATGTACAGTATTAGATGGCCTGAAAAGGAAGGAATCTGAGCTGCAAATCTCCCTCCTGACCAGAAAGGGTGCTATGTAAGGTTGGTGGTATGCTTTCCAATAGACGGGGTGACTCCATGGCAGGTGGGAACTGGGAGTCGGCCATTTTAGAGGAAGCGTGTAGCTGCGAGTTTGCTAAACAAGTCCATTGTGATCAGCTGCGGGGCAGGCAGTGATTTGATAGACCGCGGTGCCGGGCTGATCACAGGGAGGAGTCTGGTAGTGCAAGGGGACGCAGTTACATGAGTACAGCCCCTCACGCTGGAGTTACTAACGCACCAAAGCGCTATGTTTTGCTTTTGTGCTTGTGTTGCAGAGGACTAGGAGACGGGAGCTGCAGCCACGGTGCCAGAACACACCCCTGAGCACCACCCTCGCTGCACAGCACAGCAAACCTCCCGATTGAAGAGCACAGTTTCATGCACCGTGTGTTTATTTAGTTTGAGACTGAAAACCCGGGGTATATCCCCCGGTGCCATTGCTGGTAGAGGGGCGGATTTATTATTTGATAAATAGACGTTTTGGATACTGAAAGCGCTTGTTTGGACATTCACCTGCTTACCCACACCACTCACCTTGTGACAATGCTATAAACTGCCTTGCAGACCGTTGGGAGCCAAACGTTTGAGTGCACATCCAATACTGTATATTTCCAATGGGATGGTTAAGAGTCCAGCCACGCATCACAAAATGAATGTGTCCAGCAGCTGACCAGTGTTGGTGTGGCTGTATAAACCCAGGAGGAAACGTTGTGTGTAGGATTAGCATTCCCTGAATGCTTAGCATGCGGGGTTTAGTAGAAATATTTAACATTGTATTTTTCTTTAAGTACAGTGCACAACCATAAGTGAAGTGTACAGTATGTGTTACTAGACTTAAAACAATTCTATTCCTTACATTATTCCTTCCTGTCAGCAGCACTGTAACTATGGAAACAGGACTAGACTACATGCACCGTAGCGAAGGTTTTCTTTTCTGTCTATCACTGATATTTTTGGTCTATAAAGAAAATAAATATGTGCTAATATCACACTGTTATTAAAATGGCATTACATTATGCTGTCAAGTGTGATTAATAATCATCTATATTGCGTTCACTTTATTTGACAGTGTTCTCTGCAGTTTTACTTTTTAAAACTGCATTGAAACCTTGTTATCATGGCAAGCGGCCAATAAAATGGGGTCTTAATATGAGAGTACCCTAACTGTTGAAGTAAGATAACACATTAAAACCATAGTTTTATTTACAAAAAAGTGTTTAGTTTAGCCATTTTATTCACCTGGTCAACACTTTGTTGAAGAGATGTTGTTTATGAACTATTCTAATTTAAAGTTTGCCTTTTTTTAAAGACAGTTTGTAGTTTATAGCTTGTTGGTCTTACTAGAGAAGTAATGTAACAGTGGTTTGTTTGGTGAATCTGGGACTGCAGATGGTGGCCTCATAATGAATACAGGGGTGGTCTTAATATTGAAGGGGAATGTACATTGCCGTCAATCGAAGTGGGAGTGTAGAAAAGTGGCCTCAATTGTGAGGTTGTGCAAATTAAGTAACTGTGTAGTGCGCTGAAGAATGAACACTGCAATGCACGCTCTTAAGTATACAGCATTTTAGTTATTATAGTCATTTTATTCAGGCTTTTTTATGTCACTAATTCATTCCATTCTGCTCAATACACTTACTACACTTTAACATGGAAAGAAAAGCAAGCAAGCTAGCCATCAATGCTAATGATTCGCAAATAACAAATAGCACAAAATAAAACAAAATGCAACCTTTCTCTCACACACATAGACCACAGCTCTATCAGCTACTGAGGTTACAAGACCAACAACAACACCACCACCAACAGCAATTTCCCTGCAACCGAGGGAGAGCCGCAGCGGTTCCCAGAGATAGGAGACTACCTGCTGCTCCCGCCTCCACCACCAGAGGGAGACCAATGGTTGCTCTCGCCTCCACCGTCGCAGGAAGACTGCCTGCAGCTCCCACCTCCAACGGAAGAGGAAGACTACCTGTTGCTCTCATCGCCTCCCAACTCCTGCCCGAGCCTGCACCGCCTACGGATACGGAGCCTGCACCGCCTAGGGCTGCTAAGCCTGCAATGCCTACGGATGCCACTCCTGCACCGCCTAGCGATGCCACTCCTGCACCGCCTAGCGATGCCACGCCTGCACCACCTAGGGATGCCACGCCTGCAATGCCTAGGAATGCCACGCCTGCAATGCCTAGGAATGCCACGCCTGCAATGCCTAGGGATGCCACGCCTGCAACGCCTAGGGATGCCACGCCTGCACCGCCTAGGGATGCCACGCCTGCACCGCCTAGGGATGCCACGCCTGCACCGCCTAGGGATGCCACGCCTGCACCGCCTAGGGATGCCACGCCTGCACCGCCTAGGGATGCCACGCCTGCACCGCCTAGGGATGCCACGCCTGCACCGCCTAGGGATGCCACGCCTGCAAAGCATAGGGATGCCACGCCTGCAAAGCATAGGGATGCCACGCCTGCAATGCCTAGGGATGCCACGCCTGCACCGCCTAGGGATGCCACGCCTGCACCGCCTAGGGATGCCACGCCTACAAAGCATAGGGATGCCACGCCTGCACCGCCTAGGGATACCACGCCTGTACCGCCTAGGGATGCCACGCCTGCACCGCCTAGGATTGCCACGCCTGCAATGCCTAGGGATGCCACGCCTGCAATGCCTAGGGATGCCACGCCTGCAATGCCTAGGGATGCCACGCCTGCAATGCCTAGGGCTGCTAAGCCTGGCCTGCATCGCCTAGGGAGGCCTGCTCGCCATCGCCTGGGGATGCCGGTTCACCAGGAGCAGCTTTTCCGCTGCTGGAGTGCCCTGTGTCGCTGGCGGCATTGGCGCTGTCGGGCTGGTGGCATTGGCACCATCAGCCTTGAAGCTGCCAGCCTTGTCTGTGCAGGCCACATATCTGGAGTGCCCTGCAGGCTGGGAGCAATGTGCTGTCAGCCTTGCTCTTGCAGGCTGCACATCTGGAGGTAGCAGCATTTCCGCTGCTGGAATGTGCCACACTGCTGTCATCCTTTCCTCTGCAAGCGGGGCCACTGGAGGAGTACCTTGCCCTGATGTAAGCATGTGCGCTGACAACATTAACACCCCGGGGGCCCCTTGGTGCCTCCGTTTCTGGCCCCGGACTACCTCCAATACTTTTATGATTTTAAGGGGGGGGGGGGGTCTCGCCCCTGTGTATATTATGTTTTGTATTATTTTGTATTCCTATTATTATTTAAAACTTATTGTTTAATTGGTAAAACACAATGTTTTGTTGTTATTGTTTTTACAGCATGGACGGGGTTAAACTTCCCCATCCATGCTAACCCTGTGCAGAATGTGACCATCTCCAGATTGATTGATTAATTTATTATTCATTTGGAGATGGTCACATGTATATAAACAATTGCTACGCGTGCTGGTTATACACCAGCACCATACTTCTTTGGCTTTGTTTCATGTTTGTTTTGTTTGTCTGTTTTGGCCAATGTGCCATTTATTTTTAGTAAGTGTTCTGTTTTATTTAAACCTTTTTAGTTTACAATAAACCTGTGCATCAGCGCATTTATTTATATCCCAGCACTGCTGTCTGTGTCATCTGTCTTCCAGGTCTGATGTCACAAATTCATATCTGTTTTTTTAATGGGTAAACTGCTGTATGTGCAATTATTATGACAGCCCCACAATAGTAGGGCAGTGTAAATATATATCTTTTTTTTTAATTTGATCTTTTTGTATTTTTATAGAGGGCATGGGCAGTATTCACTGTAAATAGGCAGTTCATTAGAGTGGGGGACTGTACCTTACCGTTACTGCCACTAATGAGAAATTATGATAACTAAATTATTTTTCTGTGCGAGGTCTGTTTATGTCATAATGTTATAAAAACAAAAAAAACAGAAAATGTTTAATAAAAATGATGTATGTAGTTAAAACATGATGTATACTATTATTGATTTCTATTTGAGTTGTTGTTGTTAATGTGTATCTGTAATAAAACAAAATAAAACAAATTTTTGGAAAAATAAAACAAAACATTATAAAAAATCCAAATAATTTCACGGGGCTCTATGACATTCCAAGCACTTTGGGGAGTTAGCGGTGAGTTGCTTCCACAGTCACCAGCTTTCTCAGTCCCCATGGGGTTCTTCTGGGAAAAGACTGCTGCTCTTTCCAATTAGTGGACCTTCTTTGTGTCGCTGAAAGAGGTCCATTCAGTTTCCACAGCAGGCAATTCTTTTTACTTACACCTCAGAGGTGGACCCTGTACTCATGGGTAAGCAAGCACAATGAATGGCCAGCAGCACTGTACGCATCTTTGATCAGGCTCTGTAACAGGGACTTACGGCTCTCATATACCTCTGTGTCTTCATTTCTTTTATTCGGGGACAGCGTTACAGCAAAACTGGCAGGAGAACTACATCTTAGAAGCCGTTTAATTTTCTTCCCTACCTATGTTAAATGACTCTCATTAACACATTCCTTGCAAATGTTATCTTCAGTTGTTTCAGTACTTTCTAAAGACGTATATGTGTGCATACTTTTTAAAATGTTGCTGTAAATTATCACTCCTGGGTGCTTTGTTATAATAAATAGCCTGTATTTCTGACACTCAGACATTATGGGCTAAATACCTAAATCGTGTTATTCCTTACACCAAAACAAGATAAACTAATTAACAATGTGACACATATCCTAAAGTACATGCCTGAGTTATTCATGTCTGCTTAAGTAACTGTGTTGCATTGTTTATTTGAGTTAAAAGATTTGAGAAAGTAGCACTTTATTTGTGTCAGGCTCCTGTATCTAATGTGTTTATTATGACGATGAGGTGTGAGCAGCAGTGTACAATGGTCAGGCTCTAATGTGTTTATTATTATGATGAGGTGTGAGCAGTACATTTTCTGTGAAAGTGGTATTCAGTACAGAAAGCACGGTCCATTGTCTGTAATTGAAATCCTTTAAATGATATCAGGCTTCATTAACCATGAGCGAGAGGTGACAAAATAAACAATAGGGTTACCTGGCATGTGTTAACAGCATATACTGCTAGTTCTTATTTCTGTGATGTGTATAATAGTTTACCCCATGTTTATACAGTACGACACATTAAACACAGCTTGTCCGAATTGACCTCAGTGTTTTCATGCTTTACTATTCCTGTATAGTATGTGATTTACCCTGTGGTGTACTAATCCTTTCTACACCTTGCTATGCATTTACAGCAAACCACAGTGCAGGTTTATAAAAAATATATGAACAACAAGAATTCACCAGTGTTATTTAGACTACTACTATCCAAATACATTTCACAGGACAACTAAATGCATGTGTAATGCTGTTTTCTACATAGACTGCTTGTGCTAAACATCTTGGCTTAGAAACACTGCTGCAAAGACATTTAGGCATTATCTGTGAAGGATTTTTTAAAATCTGTAATTTTGTTGGATTTATATGATGAGCATTTTCCATGTAAAACAACAACAACACTGGGGTGTTGCTAACAATACATCCACACAAATAATCTTTTGGCGCACTGTACCATACATGGTTTAATATCACAGCTGGCACTAACAGTATGTGCCCTTGGCAAAACATTCTGACAACATACTGAAATCAGAATATATTGAACAAATGTATTACTGCAGTGGTTCTCAACCTGTGGTCCGCAGACCCCCAGCGATGGTAGGGGGTCCGCGGGAAAACAAAATAAAAATGGATTCCTCAAACCAGCAAGCCCAATTTCACAAGGCAGAACGTAGCGCCTGCCCCTGTATTACACTAGTTACAGTGTGTGACGTGTTTAGCCTGGTTTCTAGCCACTGGAAACTTTGAAGAAGGATGGTAAACTAACGCGGCAGGGAGTCAATAAAATGGCAGGCAGCGCTGTGAACAAACTACTGTTGGCCATATTTCCTTCTTTCAACTGAATAAGGCAAAGTTTCATCTCTTTTAATGGACGTACAACTGTCAGTTTCTTGCCACGACATGACAAGCTGCCTTGTTTGTTTTGAATTAATGATTTTGTGATATTGCATTTGTGTCTTTATAGATATATGCATCAAAAACAAGATTTATAAAATCAAATTCTTCCTGCAGTTTTTTTTGTGTTATCAAACAAACAGTCTAATCAAACCACACTGCTGCGTAGAGCTAAAGGAGTAACCATGATGCAAAACTGGAATTCACCAAAAGAATACTAAAAACAACACATGAAGAATAGTGTACCACAAATAAGCAAGCACTAATACAGGCCTTTATGGGCACTGTATGGAATGTAGAGCTTTACCTTTCTCTAGGCATCTGGTGGTTAGGATTGTGATGGCAGCGGATACTAAGGCCAAACAGTTTCCGAGCTGTGCGTTGCATTTTCAGTTTATGGGCCTCCATGGAGCTTTGCAGGAGTCTGTAGCGGGCCTGCAGATCCCAGTCATTCCCCCAGAGCTGGTGAACACTGCTGACGGGCAAGAAGTGAGTCGAAGGAAGCCTCTTGAGAAAGGATTTAAATTCATCTGGAAAATAAAAACACCACAACAAGGGGAACAGGAATATTACAATTTAGATTAAACACTCAGAGAATGCTAAACATACCATTGCCTCTGTTTGGAAGACAATTCAATACTTTGCCCTTTTGTGGCTATATGTTGTATCTGCCATTGTTAAGATGAAGTGAGTAAACCCCAATGAGTCTTGATATTTCATGTTAGAAAGTAAAGTAACTGCCCAAGACCAAATTGTAAGCTCCCAGTACGAAGCTCTTAGCTTTAGGCTATGCAATCAGTGCCAGTACGAAGCTCTTAGCTTTAGACTATGCAATCACTGGAAGTTATTTATATGAATACCTATTCAAGTGGTTAAAGTAATATTGTGCAATTGTGCAAGAAATACAACAAGTCTGTTTATTAAGTGTTAGTGCCTCCTTTTTGTTTCCTAGCAACATTACATTTTCAATGGCTTTCACCTACTTGAAACACCTTACAGGGGTGCAAATTGTGGTACCCTGGTGCTAGAGTCTACAATGCTACATGTGCACTCCTGCCTTATTATAGAGATGATCAGACCAAGAAAAATAAATCATTCTAAAAAGCAATTTTATAAGAAGATACAATATATAGATTTATTTTTTATTGTCCTCATTTTTATTGTCCTCATTAACTCTAAAGAACGATAACCCTAGGATAACTAAATATAATTAATTATCAGGATTAAAAAAAAAAATTCTGGTTTGCAAGTAAAAATGTTAAGTTTGAGCAAAGTTATTTTTCCTAGACCTTAACAAAGGAATGCAGTGTTGAAAGAGGTAAAAGCTATCTTCCATTTTGATAAAACATTACTTCACTGGATAAAAGAAAATGGCCATCAATAACACATTTTGACCATTGTATGCTGTTTTGGAAATCCAACCTGCAGAATGTGACATGTGTCCCGAATGGTTTATCACGAGTTTCCTATAAAACAGTAAAAACAAGCTTTCAGAAGCCTCACACTTTGGCTCTCTCATCCCTCTGCTGTGCTCCTTCAGACGACCTCTCAGATAGAATGGAGGGATCAATAAAATCAACGCATCACAAAATGTGTTTGTGTTTTACATAGGAAAATATGAAACATAAGAAATGTTGGCAATACATATCAGGTATGGAATTATTTTGTTAGCTCTTAGTACTAGTACTACTTTTGTTCTTGCTCATGAAAGGCACAATTGTACCGGCTTCTTTCAAGAATTATAGAAAGGGGAGATTATGAAACTGGAATGCATTGATTTCTTTTTTTTTTTTACTCCCTTTTGGATCTCTTCTGCACAGTGGTATGCAGTTGACTGTGAGCGATCCACTAGGGGCAATAGACTTGAAAATCACAATAATGTCAAGTGAATTACTGCAAGCCCCTTTATAATGCTTATAGATTTGTTCTTTACCTGAATTTTCAAAGTCTTTGTAGGCTGTGGCGCAGGACTCGGTCATGCCTGCCAGTGTATTCTCCATTATTTGGATGTCAGTGACTGGGCAGTTGCATTGTGGGAACTCTTCACCACACTGACAGATGCACTGGCTGTTTCGACACAGGTACTCCCCTTCTCCATTGCACATGATGTAACTGAGTGCCGACTGGACAAACTTTTCCTGGAGGTATTCAGGGAAAATGACTTGCAGACCTGCAGAGGAAGAAAGACATAAGAAGTTGTTCAATAATACTAATCAAATTTTATTGGGTGCCTGATTGTGATCAACAAATATTATAAAAGGTAGACGTCAAGCACAGTTATTGTAAAGGTTTAAAAAACAAAAACATTTCTGTGTTTACAGAAGCAGCGTTTTCACTGGCTCCCCCTTTGTTGTGCTGGATTGGTTCTGTGCTTCTTGTTTTGAAGGGTTACTGAACAAGCTTTAGGGTTTAAAGCAAAATGCATTACGTTCTCAAGATGGCTGCTTTGTTGTACGTATTCCTGCAATACCTTTTTCAACATAATTGCGATTGTTTTGATATTTTTTATTAACATATCCTTGGTCATAGGTCAGTTTTGACTAGTTATTTTAGTCTTACATCAGTTATCCATTTGGTCTTTCCATCAAAATTAATTCATAACATCGGCTGCTTAAATCCAAGATGTTCTGATGTTTAATAAGAAACATTTCATTGGTTCCCGAAAAAGGTTCAGCATTTTCATTGGTTCATCTGTCGGTCACCTTTGTCAGGATTCTACCTGCTTGCTCCGGCACAGGTTCAGAGGGGTGGAAACAGGTTTATGAATATGCATGAAAAGCCCCATATAATGGCAACAAATAAATCAATTATTTTGTTAAGTTACAGAGGAATAAGAACCAGTAATACAACCTCAAGCGAGAACCTGGGGTGCACACTCTGGTCCCCGGTTTTAAAATGATAAATAAAACAATAAAAGTATTAAAACCTTAACAGAGGTGTAATTGGTTCAGTTAAGTAATTATGGATATGGCTGTAACAAATATATGGGCTTGAACGACCCTTGCTGTGCACTGGCCTACACTTCAGAACTTTAAGTGTAGTACAGAAACCAGGACCAGCGGATCCAACTGGATATTAAGTGGAGATTTAGGCTTAGGTTAGAGGGAAGGAGACATTTGCTCACACAGTGAGTGGTGAGGTTATGGAATGGGTTGCCTTGTAGTAATTTTCTTGAGGCAGAGTCACTTGGACCCTTTAAGCCCCACCTTAAAGTTTTGAGATCAATCTGCTACCGTACTAGGAACTTGACAAGCTCAGATGGGCTGAATAGTTTTACCAAATAATAATTTTAAAGTGTGTGAAAGTAATCTGCCCATAGGATTACATTTCCCATTAGGATTACTGTTAATTTTATTTCGTACTGCACGACACACAAACAAAAGTATACAAAACAATTAAACAAAGCATTAATATCGTACTGTTATACCATATACACACGCATTGCACAATAATACAAAGCAAATTAAATATCTACTTGCTGAAGCGGTTTTTATAGAAGCAGACGAGTTATTCAGTTGTAGCAGGCAGCAATGTAGCAAAAGTCACAGGGCAGCGACGTCACTTCCCTAGCAACAAGCCTCCTATGTTGGGAATGGGTTCTTTCAGTGCAGTGGGTTTGTGTATTTGAGAAAGGGCAGGAGACAAGCTGATGAGAAGCAATTACCCTCCGCAGTACGAATTAAAATGGTGTACTGCTTTTTATGCGAAAAATTTGAAAAAGCAAGTCAACAAAGTTAAAAAAAATATTTACGATATATTCATAAGTGAAATAGAATTAATACACTGGGCCGCAGTCAGACGACAAATAAGTGAATTTGAAAAGTCTACAGGACAACTATTCCGGCACACTGTCTAGTGCACTGCTTCCAGTCTTCATTGAGTTTAATTTAATCCTTAACATTAAAGTTTAATGCAGCATGTAAGGCAATCCAGATGGCAAGGCTAGGAAGTTCACAATTCACTGACAGTAATATTGTGTGCTGAAAAGTTCAAAATGTCATTAACCAGAAATACATTTCCCACTCTACCTGGAACTGCTGCTCTTATACTTAAAGTTCAGCATCTCTCTCGAGGGCATCTGTATTCTTAATGTCCATGCTGATCAAAACCACAAAGGCAGGCCCACTTTTACTTTTAAGTTAGTTTTTAGAGCTCATATGCCACAAGCTCACAGATGTATCTGATTTAAAATCAGTGTTGAAATGCTTTGAAACTATAGAGATCCAAAATTAACATTTCTTTTAAAAGCATGAAAAACCTCTTCTGTCGTTGGTTGATCTGCATCAGGGGTCTCCAACCCTGGTCCTGGAGAGCTCCTATCCAGCAGGTTTTATAGGTGTCTTTACATCATCAGTGGCTAAAGACCTGGAACACCTGTTAATCTTGACTAATTAAGCCAATAATTGGTTGAATTAAGTAACAGCGATTGGTTGAAACGAAAACCAGCAGCCACAGTAGCTCTCCAGCACCAGAGTTGGAGACCCCTGATCTACATTTTCAGAAACTTAATTAATGCCTCCCATAATTTGACCTGGCACCACCATTTTCACTTTCATTTTCACTGCATAACTAATAATAATAATAATAATAATAATAATAATAATAATAATAATGTATGTCTTCTCCTCTGAAATGTATTATTCTCCTAATAAGTATCTGTTTTTATTTATACACATTTATACACATAATGTAATTAGATCAAAAAGATCTAGTGCACGAAAAGAGTATCCTTTAAACTATTTCATACACACTGCATTCACGTTTACAGTATTCAGTATAACATAGCTATTTTTGTGTTATAAATATTTTCTATTTTCTTATATTTGAAAGTAGGATAATGTTTAATACCTTATATTAGCATTCTAACTTTTTATCAAGTTTGAACCCTTGCCCACCCACTAGGATAGAACATGCAAATCTTGTGTAAAAAGGGTGAGTTACATAGGAGGTGTGGTTTTACACATCAAAAATGTCTGTTACTTCCTGGTATTTATTCACTTCCTGTACTGAAGGTCACATGGTTTGATTTTAGCTAGACCATGGGTCAGCAGTCAGAGTACAGGAAATGAATACATTCCCAGCAAGAGGAGATGAACATATTTTAAAATGCCGGATATTGCTCCTTTAGCTAGAATAGAGTGGATGGCAGGCTATTAGGTCTGTCAGCAATTTAAATCACTCTGCCAGAACTGCATTATCATACTCTCTCTGCCTCTCATATGTTCCAGTTAGCTCCATCCCAAAGACAGCCTGTCACAAACTACTTCGAAAGGAACTCATTCATACCCGAATCACACTAGCTAAATAATGTGCAATCAACACGCATTGAAACAACATGGTTGACATTCACTACACCAATATTTAGGTAGTGTGAACAGGGTAAATGAAAGAAGGGTCCCTTTGAGCAATTAACAGGTTTATTTCTGTTTTAATTAGGAATCCCAGCTGGAACCAAAAAACATATGAGAATTAACCAACGGTAAATGTAAAGTACTCTGCAGTGACTATGAATTAACCAAAGGTAAATGTAAAGTAAGTGGTGACTATGAATGATGCTACTTTTGTTGTTGTAGGTTTTAATTGGTACAATGTAGTTATCATTTGTGGAAAACATGCTGGCAGTATTCAGAATCTGATTGACACTACAGTATCAGAGTCGATATAAGTTTACCAACTAAAGCATTACCATTTTCTGTCAAATAATTACGATTAAGATTGTTGGCCTTAGGCAGTGTTTTAGTTGATGGACAGACAGTACTGTCGCAGGAAGTCAGCAATACATCGCTTTCTGCAACAAACAGTGTCTGTCCAGCACAGCGCTCTGACAAACTCATTAACACAGTCAATCTGCGCTCTCTTTTATTAAAGCATGTGTAAAAGCTCTATAAATGGATTGCTTGTCTCTCAGTTCACTTTATTGTTTTAGTTTGTGTCGCTTATTTTTCAGTATGTTCTTTTATTGTCAGCGTGAACATGTACGTCAATGCAGCAGTATTTGCAGCGCTATGCATCCTCTGCCTCATCTGACCCACTTCTGCTATTTTTGCTTTTTGTATACTTGAAAACATTTTTTTTTTTTTAATATTCATAAAACTGATTTTTGTTTTCTCCCCATTCCTCATCCACTAAAAATATTATATTTTTGTGAAAGTATTTTAATTTAGTTTTTGATCAAGACAGTAGTTACCATGCCCAGCAATTGCTAAAATAATCAGACTTTGATTGGCCAATGTGATCAGGTGATAATGTGTTTGTGAAGTGACAGAGAACCACGTTTGAACGTTGTTTTGATCCCCTGACGTCTAAACGTCTGCTGTATCCTAGGATACAGTGTGGGGCTGCTTATTACAATGTCAGAGTCAAAATAAAACTTTTAATCAAAGTATTGTGTATTTCCTAGAAATAGTACCGGGAAAATATTGAATAAGAGACAAAAATCGGTTAAAAAAAAAAAATCCTGTAATTTTTCGGTAAAATTCGGAATAAACCGCAAACGCGGAACACTACTTATAGTATATAGCAGGGGTGGCAGGAGCCGCATACTAACATGTTCATATGGCGAAGAGCCACAAGACACATACTGTAAAACATGAAATGTCTGCGAGCAAGACATTTTAAATACTAGCATTGTTTTAAAACATGTTTTGAATTCTCTCAAGCATTATAACGGAGTCTTGCACTTACTCTGTGCAGTACAGTAGTTATCGCTTGATGGCAGCAAAATACACAAGAACAAGCAAGAACATTGCAGAGCCTTGCAGCTTATGTCATTTTTATTGTACAGTAGCTCTACAGTGTATTAAACTTTAAATGTAACACTATGGAGTTTTTCCATTATTTGTTTAAACTGTATGTATTATGCACTTTAAATAAAATGTATTCAGTTAATGTAAAGAGAAATACAATAACAGCCCTGATTTCACCAAAAACACCACATAAAAAGACATGACATGACATGACATGACAAGTTCTTCCCTTGAAGATCTAAATGCTCGGTTTAAAAAAAAAATGCACAATTTATTTTAAAAGTGATTTCAGTACCTGCTCATGACGTCATGTAAGTGTGTAAGCAATTTGTTGCAGATGAGACACAGAGGTTTACCACTGTTTTCAGTGAAAGCAAACTCTTCCTCCCATTCTGGCTTAAAGCCTCATACATTTGTGTATTACTTGTGGAGAGTTTGCTCAATGCCATTGTCTCCACGAAACGAACAAGCACTTAATTCAAAATTATGAAATTCACTTTCAACTGCACATCCGACTTTCACTCGATGTGATCGAAATACTCATGCACCAGCGAGCGGTGTCGAAGGTCATCACTGATGAAATGTCCTTGCAGTGAACATGCAGGCTCAAAGAAACTGAAGACAAAGGGGAGAGAACAAAGAATAATAACCACAAATGAATACAGAGAACAAAAAGAATAAACTCGTTTTGTTTATTTAAACTTTCTCTCTTTTCTTTTCATTTTTGTTTAATATTCTTTCTTCAGTTCATTCGAGCCCAAAAGTGTGAGTCACACAGCATTTCACCGGGAGCTGCTCTTGAACTGCCCGGAGCTGCAGTTTGGCACCTCTGGTACAAAGTGTCTCTTTCTGCTTCGCTTTGAGATCCTAAGAGACAGGGTCAGTTGTATACATTAACATATGTATAGTACTTTCTACCGTTTCTGATACAGACCAGTTTTAAGTAATTACAACTACATTGTAACTTTAGATAGTGCTGGTGATATTATTTTTGTCTCTGTCATTTTAAAAACGTGATTGTCCTTTATTTGTAGCTGACTTAGTTTGGTTGTGTGCTGATGCTATCGTCCAAAACACCCTTGAAAATGACATGGGGTTCTTATCCTGGTTACATAAACAAGAATGGAACTGAATGTCAGACTAAAACCTTGCGTAGCAGCTTACAGTTTGTCGATGCTGATGAGTCTGCCTCTTAGAACCTCGTGAAACTTTGTCCTCTCCTCCTTAAATGTGTTTACAACAACTACCCCCGGGACATGGCTGATATGCTTTACTTCCATTACCAATTAACTGTCTATTGCAAGCACACAATTCACTGACTAATTATTTAACCTACTGATGCAATAGAGCACTTAAATAGACATTTTTTGTGTGCTGCATTAAATCACGGCAAGGACCCAATCCCTCTCATATAGCAAAATAAAAGAATTGTACTGTGAAAAAGCAATCTGCCGTCATGGCAGCTAGGACTGCTCTACAGTAAACATACATAATCACAGGGGTTACACAGTTAATGCACAATTAACTCAACAGCACACACACGTCTTAAGTGGGGCAATCACAGAGTCATTATTTCAATTATCCATGCAAAAAATTACCTAACTAGGCGTTTCAATTGGTTTCTCAAGATCTCAGCAAACCACGATCCCTTAAAACATTTTGTGTTTTGAATTAAACAAAAACAAGATGAGAAAAGAGACCATGTTGATAGCATAACATGACTGGCCATAGATACATCTGCTAGTACTACTGGCATAAGCACTCAGAAATGCAGAGTATTTCTTTCAATGGTAGCTGGATGATTGTATGCATGTAAACGTGTGAAATCATTGTATATGTATTGTTACAAACACTGGGTTCCGGTATTGCCAGTATTATTATGTACAAAATGGCTACGTTTAGTGATGTGTCGTGTAAACAATGAGAGAAAGAGCGGCTTTGGCACCTTGGTTTGTGCAAATAATATCTCTCATATTAGCACAGAACCAGTGCCCCTCCTTAGTTGTCATACCAGTCTTGAACCCATGTATGCCTTCCTTACCCTACACTCACCTCCCTCCCACCTTCACCCAGAGTCCCACACATACCCCCAGTGAAACACAATGACTGGCCAAACAATTAGTGATTTTAAGTAAAATGAGAAAATCTCCTGGTCAACACTGTATGTAAATTGATTCAGTCATTCAGTGTGCCATGAGATCTACTGGAATAAGCTTTGAGAGGAGTGTGCAACTATTCATAAACAGTCATTGGAAAGCATAAAAGATCTCATAGACTTTTCAAGGGGCATAAAGATCTCATAGACTTTGCAAGGGGCATAAAAGGTGGTGCCTGTACAATTGGCTTGTCCCTCAGCATTGTGGCTGCATTGACACTGGGGATTCGTTACATTTACAGAAACTGCAGTCCCAAGAGGTGTGTGACTGATCAAACCTGGAGACGTGCAACGTATTGTGACAAGCACCAAATGTGCTACAGGCCCAAATCTAGAAACCTGCATCACTAGACAAGACATGCTCCCACTCAAACAATGCACAGTGAGTCGGTATAGAGCGGGTATGTTTTAGAGGGGTATGTTTTATCAGCCGTTTCAAAACGGATAGGGACGGCATTTCATATGCTCCATGTCCGTGTAATGGAGAATTGTTTCTTGAAAATACATGCAGTAATTTTTAAGTTACGAAAAAAATATTTTTGACAAATTAGTTCGAGTTTTTTTTGCACCAAAATAACTCAAAGCCATCTGGCAGGGAACCCACTTAGATCAAATCATGTAAATATTAAGCATATTTTAGGCGCTTCTAATATTAGACAATTGTCAACCGAATAGCCCATTTTTTATTTGTCCCTCGACAAAACAATGTGCGCCAGAGTTCATCTCCTTCACCCCAGCCTCCATCTGTTTTTTTTGGCTTTGTCTAACGGGGAGGGCACCTATCCTGCCCATGGCTTCCCTACAGCCAGCCTCTCCACTTATCTGCAAGCTAATTTATGGGCAGGGGTACCTCGAAAGGCAAGGCCAAAGGCCAAAGAAGGCAGTGTAAAATCTGTATATTGTAGTCGTGTTGTCCAGTCCGTTAATAGTCTGTTGCATGAGTTTCCTGACTGAACCAGGAGTTTCTGGTTTTTAAATGATGTGTTTGGTTGACCGGTCAGTTCATAACTTTGAGTTTCTACTGTAATATCTTAGTCATTTTGGACACACTGCCTGGCAGTCAGCTACTACTTTTCCAGGAGGATTGTCAGGGCTGTCTCTAACGTTTGGACACTGACTCTAGGTATCTGTTGTGTTGCTTGGTTAATTGGAGACCTGTTTCCATGAGGGTGCCGTGAGGGCCCTCAGAAGCTACTACAAAAAACGCATCCTGTATACAGATTCTGACTGATTGGCATTGCAAGGAAGAAGAAAAATGATGAGGGCGAGCCAAGGCAACGGATTAACAAAAGCCATCCTTAATGGGAGGAGCAAACAGGCAGCAAGTCATCTGCTAGTTATACAGGATGGGCTTTCCTTTGTAGGAAAAAGTGGGTTATGGAAACGTTCTGATGTAAATGGTAATCGCTTTAACATGCTAAATATGCCAAGGTAGATGGGATAGTTATTCTTCTGAAACTAAGCAAGTCATGTACTGTATTTCACCTCAAATGTCCTTGGAAGTCATCTTGTAATGAGATGTGTCTTATAATGGTAATTTGCTTGGACTCCATTGCAGCTGCAAGCCAAGGTAGTGAAGCCTTTCATCAGAGGTAGTGAGCCTTATAATGAAGGGGGAATGTGTTAGCATTGCTACCTTGTGAGGTCTGCATTAAATCAATATTGAAAATGATATCGAACATCTGTCATCATTTAATAAGATGAAAAACTGCACAAGTTACTCTGGGCACCAGGTTTCTAAATATACTTTTGTTAAGGTTTTTTTTTTTTTAATGATTTAGCATCCTTGCTGTTGTTGCAAAACTAAACTAGACCTTTTCAAGTTTCATCAGAATTGGATAAGCAGTTCTTTAGGTATATAAAAATGTAAGTGTGACATATAGAGACAGTCAAACCGACTGACAGACAGAGCCCACATACCCCCAGACTATGGCACACTCAGTCACAAACCTCTTGGACTGCTTTACCTGTTAACATCTGTTTATCCAGTCAGGGTCTGTGAAACCAGCTGAATAACCAAAGCTAAAAGAGCATTCTTTGCAAGTCTCATCAAAACAGGGAAGAGGTTCTGTAATATGTAAAAATGTAAGCATACAGAGAGTGGAAAGGACAGACAGAAAGGCTCCATATGCCCTAAAGACAGTCAGTTTAATCAAAATTGGACACGAGTTTCTCTAGATATATGCAAAACTCTAAAATGACATACAGAAACATGGACAGACAAACAGGAAGGACCTTAGGAAGTGTTCACAATTGGAGAAATGATTCTCTGGATAAAAAAACCCTGCTTCCACGGATACACTGTGTGGTGGAAACCCTATGTGCACCTTTGTTTTTTCTTACAATCTTTGTTACTAGAACTAAACAGATTAAAGAATAGTAGATCATACTGAAAGTGCCAACCATCTAAATAAAGGTTGTTTAAATAATCCCTTGCAATGCAAGTTGACCACAGTAAATCTGTGCAATAATGTTGCAGTATCCCCATGCGTTTCCCATGGTTATACTATGCATTTACCATCGTTTACAATGCTCTACCATGCTTTTAAAATACTTTATTACATGTTGCTATGCTTTTACTGGGGCAAACTTTTATAAGGGGTGGCACTCTTTCAAAACAAAGGTACAGTACATGACTCTTCAAAGCAGAGCAACAGCAAGCACTTGACAAGAGCAAAAACAAACAGACAACAAAATGGCAATGCTAAAGGGTACAAACTATTTTAACTGAGGACTAATACACTGACAGTCTACCTCGTAAAACAGTAACCTTTCTTAATATGTTGTGACAGACACACACACACACACACACACATTTAGACTAGGCTCTCCTTGTACACCCAGATTATGAGGCTCATAATAATGTGTGGTAAAGAATGTCATTACAGTTTGATGACAATTGAAAACTCATTTCTACACTACATCCCTTTATCAGCCATACTTATAACCCAATATGAAATCCAATCTTACTGAGTTGCATTAGGATTCCAAACAGGAACTTGTATAGAATCAAGCCTCATATTTACAATTGAGCCAACACAAATTAATGTTCACTTCCCTGCCTTGAAACCAATTGGCTCAGGGTACGCAAACATTTCCAGAAATCCTTTAAGAAGGGCTGCTGGCACTTGGGGAAAACAAATTACTTTGCTTTTGTTTCACGGCTAATTTAAGGCCAGTATATCATAAGTAACGGCTGCTCTGGCAATGAGATGCCACTGCTGAGAAAATATCTGACTCTCAGCTGCCTTGTCCTGTGTAAATATTTAACATGAGCATAAAATAAATAAATAAAACAGAATCCTGTGTGGAGTCTCAGTTTGAAATGGTAGATGTTGCTGAAAGCACAATGGAGGTGTGCTGCAGTAAAGCTAAGGCAAGCAATACAAACAACAGAGTATGGGAAGCCTCAGCTCTCCCAGTACTGTAATTCTCAGAGTGCAACACACACTCCTGTAATTGTTGGAGAATGGCAGTGTGTTGTGTAAAGGTTTCTGTTGCAGAGAAGGTAGGCAGTGCACTGGTGTTCTAGTGTTCTATAAGGCATACAATGTGTCTTCGGTAGGACGAGGATGTCAGAGAAGATATTATCAGCTATTGACTCCAAATCGTCAGATAGTAAAAATGCATTCAAAAGAAAACCAACAACATTTAATTCTTGTGAAGTTCTTATTCATTTTAGAATTGTAAATGTTTTATTTGTCCTTTGAGTAAATAGTTTAGAGAATCTAGCCCAATATGTAATCCCAGTGCAGGATATAATCTAATACTTTTTGTAATCTGTGGGAATGCTACTTTTTCTGGGGTAAAAAAAGGGTTAGAGTTTTAACCATGGATAAAAAAAGGTATAAACACTCTCTAAATAAAATGCGAGTGAAATTAAATTAAAAGCAAGGTGTCTACTAGATTCTAGACTACTTAAAAAGCTGTAAATGGTTCCTTACTGGTTACTCTGAAAGCATTTCTGTAAGAAGCAAAAAACCGAAAATAAAGTCTCAGGTTCAGTCTGCGTGATCCACTATCAGTGCATGAAAAGCGCAGCAGCTTATCTCATTATTAAACCTTAGCATGTTAAATTACACTCAGTCACAAAGGGTGGAAACATCCCTTTCATATGGGGATCAGACAATACAGTGCCAGAGATTGCTCAAGGGCTAAATCATGCATGTCTGTGTGGGTGTGTGGGTTTGGACATATATATATATATATATATATATATATATATATCTATACTGCCTTGCAAAAGTATTCAGACCCCTGACCAATTCTCTCATATTACTGAATTACAAATGGTACATTGAAATTTTGGTCTGTTTGATATTTTATTTTAAAACACCGAAACTCAAAATCAATTATTGTAAGGTGACATTGGTTTTATGTTGGGAAGTATTTTTAAGAAATAAAAAACTGAAATATCTTGCTTGCATAAGTATTCAACCCCCACACATTAATATTTGGTAGAGCCACCTTTTGCTGCAATAACAGCTTTAAGTCTTTTGGGGTAAGTATGTACCAGCTTTGCACACAGTGTCGGAGTGATTTTGGCCCATTCTTCTTGGCAGATTTGCTCCAGGTTGTTCAGGTTGGTTGGATGACACTTGTGGACCATAATTTTCAAATAGTGCCACAGATGCTCAATGGGATTGAGATCAGGACTTTGACTGGGCCACTGTAGGACATTCACCTTTTTGTTCTTGAGCCACTCCAATGTTGCTTTGGCCTTGTGCTTGGGATCATTGTCCTGCTGAAAGGTGAATTTCCTCCCAAGCTTCAGTTTTTTAGTGGACTGAAGCAGGTTCTCTTGCAGTATTTCCCTGTATTTTGCTCCACCCATTCTTCCTTCAATTTTAACAAGATACCCAGTCCCTGCTGACGAGAAGCATCCCCACAGCATGATGCTGCCACCACCATACTTCACTGTAGGGATGGTGTGTCTTGAGGCATGGGCAGTGTTAGGTCTGCGCCACACATAGCACTTTGACTTTTGGCCAAAAAGCTCTATCTTGGTCTCATCTGACCACAAAACCTTTTCCCACATCGCAGCTGGATCACTCTCATGCTTTCTGGCAAACTCCAGACGTGCTTTCAGATGGTACTTTTTGAGTAACGGCTTCTTTCTTGCCACCCTCCCATACAGGCCAGTGTTATGCAGAGCTCTTGATATGGCTGACTGGTGCACCATTACTCCACTCCCAGCCACTGAACTCTGTAGCTCCTTCAAAGTGATTGTTGGCCTCTCTGTGGCTTCTCTCACAAGTCTCCTTCTTGTTTGAGCGCCGAGTTTTGAGGGATGGCCTTTTCTTGGCAGTGCCTGGGTGGTGTGATGCAGCTTCCACTTCCTGATTATTGATCCAACTGTGATCACTGGGATATCCAAACACTGGATATTATTTTGTACCCTTTCCCTAATCAATGCATTTGTATTACTTTATCTCTTTGGTCTTTGGTCTTCATTTTCCTTCAGATTCACAGCCTGACCCTTCAACAGTGGGGTTTTTATCCAGAAAATGTGACAGCAACTTTAATGGTTTACAGGTGGAGGCCAATGGTAAGGTAATTGTGTCCTCGTTAGGGCAATTTCTTTCATCAGTGTAAACTGGGAGCTTCCACAGCACAGGGGTTGAATACTTTTGCAAGCAAGATATTTCAGTTTTTTTATTTTTCTTAAAAATATTTCCCAACATAAAACCAGTGTCACCTTACAATAATTGATTTTGAGTTTCAGTGTTTTAAAATAAAATATCAAACAGAACGAAATTTCAATGTACCATTTGTAATTCAGTAATATGAGAGAATTGGTCAGGGGTCTGAATATTTTTGCAAGGCACTGTATATATATATATATATATATATATATATATATATATATATATATATATATATGTGTGTGTGTGTGTGTGTGTAGAGAAAGAGCACTTCGTTATATGCATCTGTCACAACCATTGATAGAAAATGCATAAGCAAATAAGCTCAGAAAAGAAATGCATTTCACTTTTGAAGACCAGTCTTATAGTGATAGTATTGTTTGTTTGTTTATTTAGCAGACAAACAAACAATACTATCACTATAAGGCCTCATTTCACTGAGTTTAAGTCTGTTTCTATTTCTCTATACAGCAACGGTATCTCAAATAGTCTCAAATCAAGGAGAATATGACCTCACCCTTGATGAACCATAAACATCTATCTCTACTCGAGGGCCAGTCATCCATACATTTTTATTGCAGTCGGTGGTAAACTAAATTATCATGACTGACAGGTTATTTAGCCTTGTTAGGACACAAACATTATTTCTAGCAGTGAAATTGTGCAGAGGTCAGAAAGGTGTGCTGTCACTGAGATGACCTGTATTCCAACCAGAAAAGACAGAAGTTGAAGGTTACACACATTTAAAAATGTCCATGCATGTATCTGTTGAGAGAATTTACACAACACAATAACTAGTTTAGTAAAAATGGCCTTGATCAAATGAATGTTTTGTTTAACTCCTATAACACATTTGGGTATTGGTATCAAAGCAGGAAGATCTTGAGTATTTTCTAGCTGTTTTCCAGTATAGCTACGTGTACTGTTCAATCAAGGCTGAGACCTCTAATTTAAACATTGTATTATCTGTAAGGAATGGGAAGTCTTTATTGTGTGTATCTCACCACATACAGGGAAGCCATTTTAAGAAAAACAAATAATGGATATGTAAACTGGAACTAGTGAAAACTGCATTCTTACTATTTTAGTAATTTTAGGATTAATCACCCTGGTGCCCTCTCTGTCTCCTCACGTTTATATTATATCGTCAGCACACGCCTACCTTAAAAAGAGGACATTAACAATGCATGTTAATTTGGTCTGTGGCGGGTTCATTTCACATACTTATATGCCACAGTGGCCGGAACATTTTTGTACACTAACATCGCTCATTTTTGTACACTAACATCGCTCATTTTTGTACACTAACATCGTCGCTGACCTCGTTGCTATGGTTATTACAACCGATTGGTTTGTGCAGAAGCTGCTCAGTGTTTATCCCTGTGTATATGCAGGCGATAGAGCTGATTATAAAGACCAGATGAAAAAGGAGAATGCGTGGGTATCAATTGCTGAACAAATGCAATCAAATTGTGAGTATGTTAACCGATGAAGTTTTAATTTTAATACAGTGACAGTATATTAGTCCAACACGTTATTATTATTATTATTATTATTATTATTATTATTATTATTATTATTATTATTATGTGTGCTACAAGATTATTATTTTTTTCAGTATAGGATAGTACATCCAATATTTTCTGTTGTTGTTTTGCGTGCTACAAACTCTGAAAAAGGGATTCAAATGATTGCTAGTACACCATAATGCAACCACATTAAATACAGTTAACTTATTTGGTATTTACGATGAATAAGGATACGATTTTGTCACGGAGGCCACGGAAATCGTGAAAATCATAAATTTGAACAAAAGTCAGTGAAATCTTGGAAATGGATGTAAAAACGCATTTGGTTAGGCACTGCCTTTATTTCCTTTAAAATGCAGTATGTCATGCACTGAAAATACAAATATGCGAGTGTCTGTAAATTGTTCAGTTGTGTATGCACACAGCATTTCTGTGTAGCTATGTAGGTCAGCGAATGAGATTTGTATTTTGTAGCTGAGCGAACAGAGCGTATGTTACTGTAAACTCTCGGTTGTGACCTTCACATACATACAGCGCTTGTTAATTCATTTTTTTTTAAACAAAAAAAGTGGGCTTGCATCTTCAAAAAATATTAATGAAATTTCTTGAAACTTTTTTTCATACAATGTAGCTCGTGTACCCAAGTAGTCTGTTGAAAATAAATACTCACTTTCACTAAAACTAAACATTGCTAAACAAAATACTTTAGATTGCCGTTGAACATCTTTTTTATTTCCTGCAAACTGTAGATAAAAACGTGGATTTTTCCATCCACTAGCCATGCCAAGCCAGGAGGAGGAGGAGGAGGAGGAGGAGGAGGAGGAGGAATTTGTGTTTTTGTGCGAATGCTGACACTTCGGCAGAGTAAAAATCCCTTCACGGTTTCCTTTTATTTTTCTAAATAAACCTTCTTTGTTTTGCCACATTCAATGTTGTCTGGACTTGTCTTTGTTATGTACTCGCCTCATCGTTCACACAGCTAAATAACGACGATGTTTTGCCGAGTCTGTAAAACTAACCCCAGAGATATGAACCATTGGAATATGAGTCACTCTGCTAAAACCAGCTGTTCAGAACAGATTCTGACCAAAGCACCACAGCTTGATAAAAGGAAAAGTCTACCCTCTACCAGTCTGTCATCAGTGAAATGAAAAATTAAGCATTATTAAAATGTCACAAAAGGCTCAATAAAAAGAGATAAGAAGAAATAGGATGTGTGTAACCAGGTAACTGAATCTTAATCAGCCTGTGCCAGTGTCTCTACAGCAGGGCTCTGGTGAAACCATGTCATTGTAATCAGTGCTGTGTTAGTAAGTCTCACAGAGTTTCTGATTAACATTTCAAAGTGCTCATCAATAGCTAGAACAGAGAGGGCTTTTCATTAATCTAGTCACATGAGCTACCAGAAGTCACTTTTCATTTCAAACTATTGACTAACAGATCAGCACACACTCTGGAATGTGTTTGCTTGCATTTTGTTATTTCTTACATGGAATTGTATGAAATAATTTACTTGCTATATTTTATCTGTGTCACTTTGTATCACCAGTCACCCATAAACACGTATGTGGCAAACTGTCAGGAAATGTAAATGGCCCACTGGTCTTAATGTTAATCCAGTTTTAATTAGGCTATCAGCCCAAAGGATAATGCTAATTGACAACAAGGCCTTGCTACTGCTTGCTATTTAATATCAATCATTTTCTTTCATTGTATTGTTAAAAGGGACTTTTGTCCAAAGTTCAAAATAATGAAACCTCTTCTGTTCATTGGTATTTCAGATTGTTAATAATGAAACCTCTTCTGTTCACTGGTATTTCAGATTGTTAATAATGAAACCTCTTCTGTTCATTGGTATTTCAGATTGTTAATAATGAAACCTCTTCTGTTCATTGGTATTTCAGATTGTTAATAATGAAACCTCTTCTGTTCATTGGTATTTCAGATTGTTAATAATGAAACCTCTTCTGTTCATTGGTATTTCAGATTGTTAATAATGAAACCTCTTCTGTTCATTGGTATTTCAAATTGTTAATAATGAAACCTCTTCTGTTCATTGGTATTTCAGATTGTTAATAATGAAACCTCTTCTGTTCATTGGTATTTCAAATTGTTAATAATGAAACCTCTTCTGTTCATTGGTATTTCAGATAGTTAATAATGAAACCTCTTCTGTTCATTGGTATTTCAAATAGTTAATAATGAAACCTCTTCTGTTCATTGGTATTTCAGATTGTTAATAATGAAACCTCTTCTGTTCATTGGTATTTCAGATTGTTAATAATGAAACCTCTTCTGTTCATTGGTATTTCAAATAGTTAATAATGAAACCTCTTCTGTTCATTGGTATTTCAGATTGTTAATAATGAAACCTCTTCTGTTCATTGGTATTTCAGATTGTTAATAATGAAACCTCTTCTGTTCACTGGTATTTCAGATTGTTAATAATGAAACCTCTTCTGTTCATTGGTATTTCAGATTGTTAATAATGAAACCTCTTCTGTTCATTGGTATTTCAGATTGTTAATAATGAAACCTCTTCTGTTCATTGGTATTTCAAATTGTTAATAATGAAACCTCTTCTGTTCATTGGTATTTCAGATTGTTAATAATGAAACCTCTTCTGTTCATTGGTATTTCAGATTGTTAATAATGAAACCTCTTCTGTTCATTGGTATTTCAAATAGTTAATAATGAAACCTCTTCTGTTCATTGGTATTTCAAATAGTTAATAATGAAACCTCTTCTGTTCATTGGTATTTCAGATTGTTAATAATGAAACCTCTTCTGTTCATTGGTATTTCAGATTGTTAATAATGAAACCTCTTCTGTTCATTGGTATTTCAAATAGTTAATAATGAAACCTCTTCTGTTCATTGGTATTTCAGATTGTTAATAATGAAACCTCTTCTGTTCATTGGTATTTCAAATAGTTAATAATGAAACCTCTTCTGTTCATTGGTATTTCAAATAGTTAATAATGAAACCTCTTCTGTTCATTGGTATTTCAGATTGTTAATAATGAAACCTCTTCTGTTCATTGGTATTTCAGATTGTTAATAATGAAACCTCTTCTGTTCATTGGTATTTCAGATTGTTAATAATGAAACCTCTTCTGTTCATTGGTATTTCAGATTGTTAATAATGAAACCTCTTCTGTTCATTGGTATTTCAGATTGTTAATAATGAAACCTCTTCTGTTCATTGGTATTTCAGATTGTTAATAATGAAACCTCTTAGATTTTTTTAATTTCAGCCCTCTCAAGAGTTCTACCCAGTTACAACACACGATGCTTATAGGTGCATAGGTTAGTCATTATCAGTCACGTGCACCCATCTACAGACAATTATCTTAACTGTAAATAGCACGGGCAGGCAGTAGACTAAGACTGGGTCAGTCATGGACATTGCTTTCCAATCAGTTTAAATTGCTTTTAAAATGGAATCAAATACAAGAGGGGAAAGTTTTTCAGAGGGACGAGACATTAAAGCTTTTCTTAAGACAAGGACGAGGGGAATGTTCTCAGAAATAAATGTTTAGTGCTTTTTAAGAGATAAATGACAACCAAATCTTCTACGTGGGTTCTAGGTTTTATGATTAAACTGGTAAGTTTAAACTAAAGCAGACAGTGCTCCACTACTGTATTGTGGCTACAGTGCCTATAGAAAGTCTACACCCCCTTTCAAAATGTTCACCTTTTGTTGCCTTATAGCCTGGAATTAAAATGCATTAAAATAGTTATTTTTTTAATTTATCTACACATCATACCCCACAACTTCCAAGTGAAAAAAATATTCTAGAAATTTGTAGAAAATTAATTAAAAATAAAAACTGAAATAGCTTGGTTGGATAAGTGTCCACCCCCCTTGTAATAGCAATCCTAAGTTAGCTCAGGTGTAACCAATCGCCTTCAAAATCACACACCAAGTTAAGAGTCCTCCACCTGTGCTAAATTGTAGAGATTCACGTGATTTCAGGATAAATTCAGCCCAAATCCAACACAGTGCATCACCCAAAGAACACCATCCCTACTGTGAAGCATGGTGGTAGCAGCATCATGTTATGGTCATGTTTCTCATCGGCAGGGACCGGGGCACTTGTCAGGATAGAAGGGAAAATGAATGGAGCAAAGTACAGAGAAGTCCTTGAGGAAAACCTGCTGCCCTCTGCAAGAAAGCTGAAACTGGAACGGAAGTTCACCTTTCAGCATGACAACGACCCAAAGCACACAGCCAAAGCTACACTGGAGTGTAAATGTCCTTGAGTGGCCCAGTCAGAGCCCTGACCTAAATCCAATCGGAAATTTGTGGCATGACTTGAAGATTGCTGTCCATCAACGCTCCCCAAGGAACTTGATAGAGGTTGAACAGTTTTGTAAATAATGGTCAAATGTTGCCAAATCATGGTGTGCAAAGTTGGTAGAGACCTATCCCAACAGACTCACAGCTGTAACTGCTGCCAAAGGTGCTTCCACCAAGTATTAACTCAGGGGGGTAGAGACTTATCCAATTATGATGTTTCAGTTTTGTATTTTTAATATATAATTTTTTCTCAATAAAAACGTTTTTCCCCTTAACAGTGTGGAGTATGTTGTGTAGATAAGTGGAAAAAAATCCTAATTTAAATGCATGAAACTCTGAGGTACTGACACAACAAAATGTGAAAAAGTTCAAGGGGGTGTAGACTTTCTATAGGCACTGTATATCCATTTATTGGAGAATGAAAGATGGGCAGAGCAGTGAGCTTTGTTTCCTTGTTGTTTCCTCTTGCTGTATGACCTTGAAGTCTGATGTGCTCGTCAGCAGCACTACATCTGATCCTCTTTCACATTCAAAATCCTTTCAATGTTCAGTGCATATCAAACTTGATTCATTTGCCACTATTGCCAACATAGATAAACTGCTGGGTATTAAATCTAATCTCTGAAACTTGTTAAACTCTTCACAAATACGGATCCCTCTGTCAGTGGAAAGTTAAGATTCATGAGCAGACTTAATTGCATTTTTTGTTCAGTTTTCCTCATATCAGTAATCACATTTTCAATATTAAATAAGATACTTAATGAGATGCGCTGAATTGCATTTGAGGAAAATGAACTATTCAAAAAATATGTATCTTTTAAATATAGAAGCAGTGATTTAAAATGCCAGCCAAATCACAAATGGTATCATTTTAAAGTTGATCTGGATTCATTGTGTTTTGTATATTCAAGCTGCCACATGATTATACAAAACCATGGAGGATATGAACAAGCTTGCGTCATTCTAACCCTAACCCTAACCCTAACCCAGCCACAGCCGTAAAAGAGGTGTTTCCACTGCTGGCCACAACAGCCCTGGCTAGCCGCGGCCGGTTTTTCTGTCCTGCTTTGCTTTATCGTATCCAATGTGGCCAGATTGCTGACACAGGAACTACATCATCATGTAACAGGGAGGCGTGTCCTTGAACAGGAAGAGCAGGGGAACAGAAACACATCGAACCCTTTACAATGGCTGCCGTCGAACAAAACTGTGGTGGCATGTGGGAAAAGGAGACAATATATTTGTTGTCTGTATGGGCTGACTCGGAAATACAAAAACAACTAATGGGCACTGTGCGGAATAGAGTCTATGAAAAAATAGCAAAAATCCTTGCAGATAACGGATTCACACGAACACCACAACAGCGCAGGGACCAAATAAAAACAAAAAAAACTGAGGGCTGACTACAGAGAAATTAAATACAGCAACAAACGGAGTGGGAACCATCTGGTTTTTTATTTTTATTTTTTATGAATAAATAAATAGACACAGCACATTAAAAGCACTACAGTGATTTTAGAGTAAAATATGTCTTGGGGGTTGTTACAGATTTACAGGAGAGATCATGATAACTTTTTGCCCAGGCTAAACGCAACAACGACAAACCTAGCTGTTTGTTTTCGCTGCTTTCTTCCCTTTTTTAGAATATTTTATTTGCATTGAGCCAATGTTTCTTTAAAACGCAGCACAATACATTCCCACACTCCCCCAGTGACCTGATGATGCAGGACAAGGACTTCCCAATTTAGCCACGTTAGGAAAAAACACAGAAACGCCAGCAGCAGTCCCGGCACGCAGCGGAAATGAGGCATAACTAGACAACTTTATTAATGGAGTGTTATATCGGTATAGTATAGAATATTAACCACCCACCTGCTTATCTTTCAATTTCCACATGGAGCGCAAGCGAGTCCAAATTGGTCACTCCTGTGGGAATAGCGTGCAGGGGCTTATATGCACATCTGCAAAGTTTAGAAGAATATAGGCTTGTGGCAGGGAAGATGAGCCCTGAACATAATTAGAGGGGGCAGGGCAAAGCCCTGCTTGTAAATGTATTGTAAATACTGTATTGTTTTGTTTATTTTAAACAGGTATTTTGTCTATTTAAAAACGATGTATTATGATTTAAAAGGAAACATATTTTGTGTTGATTTCAAACAAGTGTTTTGTTATTGTTTGGTTTGAATGAGGTCTGGCAGAGGTGGTGTTAGCATCTCGTCTCTGACAGACAGCTCGTGTGAATGCATGGTCGGCAGTCTGTGATTATTGACTGCCGGCCACGCAAACTAAAACTCGTGCAGAATCTGACCATCTCCGTATTCAATAATTTAGTGTTAATTCGGAGATGTCAGAGGTATAAAAGCTTACAGCTTTTGTTTTTCCGGGTGTGTGTTCAGGAAGGAGGAACGTGTGCAAGAGAGAGAGAGAAAGAGGACGAAAGAGAAAAAAGTAAAAAAGGTAAAACAATTGCTACACATGCAGGAAGCTCGGTGCTTGTTTTGAATGTCAGGCGATTTAGGTGTTTGTGACCTGTTTTTGTTTAAACCTTTTATTTTGGCTCTGTGAGCTGTGTTTGTCTTAAAATATTTATTTTATTTTTGTTTCAATAAAAATGGCACACAAGAGCGCTTTTCACCTGTAGTACCTGTCTGTGGGTCTCTGTCAGCTTTCTGGGAAAGTCATCACTGCTCGGCTACCCTGTCACAAGGCTACTATAGTCTGTAGTTTTGTTTTTCTTGTTCACTTTACTGTGGAATCCAAGTGATTGTTGTCTTCTCTTAAATGAATCTAATTGGTGTACAGAGATTTATAAACCAGATGGGTACCCAGTGACAAACTAGCAAATGTGTTTAACAATTCCCAACCCGGCTTCAAACTTGAATCCCTGAGCCATATTTGAAGATGCGTCCTTCAGGGATGAAGAAAGGTTATTTTGAAATACGGTGACAGAGAAACACTTGGCTAATTGTACAAAACCACTGTGTCATTAAGTCTTGTTTTGCCATTGCCCCATAAACATTAACAAATGAGCTGAGAGCCTTATTCCATTAATTCTCCAGTCAGTTCAATTAGAGCTAGAACGACAGAGTTTGAAAAT
Source organism: Acipenser ruthenus (assembly GCF_902713425.1). Lineage (NCBI taxonomy): Eukaryota > Metazoa > Chordata > Actinopteri > Acipenseriformes > Acipenseridae > Acipenser > Acipenser ruthenus. Next base: position 2,454,545 of record NC_081219.1, read on the forward strand.
CAAAATCATTTTCCCATTTTTTAAAGACATCAGTTACACGGTTTGGTGGAGGTGGTGATTGGATAGACAGCTGTTATGGAGTTTGCCCATTGATCGATAAGTGGGTTACAGCCACAGGTGGCTGTGTTTATATGTGGTACTAATCAAGATGTAAGCCTTATCGTATTGTAATTGAAAAAATGGCAAAACTTTATTTTTGTATTTTATAAAACACACTAGAATCAGTTCAATCTGTGAGAAGCTGATGTTATTACCCGTCTCAGTGTGGACTTCATTGAAGATAATGCCAAGTAAGGAGGCTGCACAAAAAATCCAATGTATCCCGCTGTCGAATAATACAATAATACTGTGCAAAGCAAAAACTAGCTGAAGATATGTCAGATGACGGAGGTTTACAGCTGAATGCTTTGCTCTCTGAATTGATTCTGAACAACGGTATGCATTTTCATAGGTACTGTAACTTTACTGAGTTAATTGTACTGCATTTGATTGTTACAGTGAGTATGTTGTATTTGTTGTTTGCACTTAATTTAAGGCAGTAATGTTAGGTTAGGTCTGCATCAGTTTTCCAACAGCAATAAAACTGTTTGTGTAACCTAGTGATGCATTGTAAGCATGCTTTTTATTACAGCTTAATTTTTTAAGTGTTTTGAACGTTCAAGCCAGAACCCCTCATCAGATTTACTACCAAAGTGGTATAATGATTGTTTCAAAATTCAGCAGTTTAAATGTAGCTGCCTAATTAAATAGTGAAACTCTAGTTGGAATTAATACTAGTAGCAGGTCTGTCACTGTTGATTAGTTAATACAGTACTTGGTGGCAGTGGGTGCAGAGGAAACATTTAGTATGAAAGGCTTTTCAAATTAGAAAAAGACAACTGAAAATGTACTAAAAAAATCAGATGTAGCTGTGAATTTTGCTGCCCATTTTGCACCCAAATCCAGTTCAGAGTGTCTTTCTGGTCTGTCTCACTACTTTTGCAGCTTTTGAAGATGTGATCATGCAGCCCTTACAGTGCTTATGGGATGCATTCGCCTCAGTTCTGTTTCATAGTTAAAAAATTATTACATTTCACCCTTTCATTAATTGCATCACCTCAGATATACAAAAACTGGAAATAATTGGCGGCATTGCATTACTGGCAGAAAAGACTCCTTCAAAGTAACCTTTATTAAATTAAAAATAAAAGTAAAAGTCACTAGGTTGCCTTGGAATGATGCCATATCCACCACTCTAATGAATAAAACAATTGCTTCACCTCTGTAAGCCTATTAAAGTCCCATACGCATTGGTATAGGATCTCAAGCATGATCACTGCTCACATTTCACTAGAGATGAGTTGGCTCTTATAAACTCAACTTCTATACACAACTCTATGTACAGTATGTGCCCTTGTATAGATTTGGTACATTTATTTACTATTTCTGAAACCATGGTTATAGTAAAAAGTGTTTAATTGGAAACCTGAGTTTGATTTTCAAATAATCTCTGAACACAAGAACTACCGCAGCGCTCTTTTTGACTGGTCGCGGTTTTTAAAAGCCTTTTTCTCCACTGATTTGGCAACTAGGCGCCTGTGCTTTTTTGACTTTTCCTATACTGTACGTATTAAACATCTCAAAGCATCAGTAGATCCAGTGTTGCAGAAACTTATGGAGATATATTACTTTATACCTAGAACTACTGGAGCTGTCATTTTGCCCGTCATAGTAAAATCAGTGGGTTTGGTTTAGTGCGCGTGATCGAGCTTCTGAACTTGAAAGCTTCGCATTTATTTTGAATAGCTACAACAGGATACTTTTTCAGACAAGTGATTTATTTATCAACAACTGTAAAAATATGTATTGACTAGTGAAAAAAAAAATAGACAAACACAACATAGGACTAAACAGCAAATCTTGCAGGCCTTTCAGGAGTTACTGAAAGACGAATCTGGACACAAAAATGCGCCAGACCAACAGACAGTGATGAAATTTACTGTGATCACAATGATGTTACTGATAGTAACAGTGAAAGTGATAACGAAGTAGCAGAAATTTTGGGACAGACAAACACAGCCACAGCTGCATACTCAACTTAGATTTTTGTCACTACCCGGAAGGCAGCAGTTACCTACCTTAAGGCCTGTCCACTCTACATTACCAAACTCGAGAACCGTACTCAAAACCGGTTTAATTATTCCAGTGGTTGTCCTGCATTTTTTCGTTTCCTCCTCCTCCTCTAGAATCTCAACCGCCTTTGCACTTTGCATCGGTCTCCTCTGGGGGGTTAGTGATTGCACTTTCTCCAACCCTTTGTTAAGCATCGCTTCATTTACCTCATAGAGGAGGGTTCTCCGTTAGTCAGAGGGGACCCCTGGCCAAACCCCTTCTTTAGCATGTATGATTCCTTGTCTTCTCTTTCAGGTTCTGATGCCTCTATTTATGTGAGGGCCCCAAGCGGTGGAACCCCTCTTGTTTGTTGGGTCTCCTCAAAGACGGTGGTCCCTCTCCTGTTTGTAGGGTCTCCTCAGCGATGGAATCCCCCTTCTATAATGTTGGGCTTTTGAAGAGGCGGAACACCCTGCTCTATATGTTCTAACTTCTATTAACTTTGTTTTCTTTCTGGTTCGCGAGACTCTTCGTATGTTGGGTAACCTCAAAGACGATGCCCCCTCTTTGTATGTTGGGTCACCTCAAAGACGGTGGCCCCCCTCCTGTATATGGTAGCCCAATGAACAGCCATAACTACTTTTACATATTAATAGTACTAATCAATGTGTTTTCTTTCTGGTTCGTGAGCTTCTTCGTATGTCGGGTTATCTCAGAGACGGTGACCCCCCCTCCTGTTTGTCGGGTCTCCTCAATGACGGAACCCCCCTTTATATGTGTAGGGCCTTTGATGGACGAAGCCTCTCTCTTTATATGTTCTACTTGTTACTAACGTAATGTTTAGGACATAATAGCAGAGTATTTCGCCAAACATACCACAAAGTATTTTAGGATATTGGAGGATACACAAAAAAAATTAGTTTGGTATTACAGTGTCCACACTTCTGATAAACTTCTTGAGATCCAGACTCAAGACTACCCCTGTGGTGGTCTCGAGTCCGGTTCTCGAGTACGGTATTAAACGCTGCGTAGTGTGGACGCAAACCGTATTTAGCACTTTTTAAGCCGGTTTAAATGCAACTAATACAGTTTAAAGGCATAGTGTGGAAAGGGCCTCTGATAGAATTCGATCGACGAACAGTTGAAAATTCCATCCTTTGAAGAGTTGTAAGTTCCATCATTTGCGCTTTTGAACACTTTTCTTTTAATGTAGTCTTGTTGTGCATGATTATATTATAAAACAAAAACAAAGTTATGGAATAATAGAGTAGCAAACCAGCTATTGCAAGACTGAGACAGAAATTACCATTGAATAGCGAACAGAGTCAAACTCCGGCACAAAATAAAACAAGATGGGTAAACAGGAAACACTTGTATAAAATAAAACAAACAAATAAATGTTGGCACTATAATTTCAAACTACATCTCAAAAAAGTCATCTCTAAGCTGCTAACCCCCCCCCCCATATTTTACACAATGCAACCAATCAGAACTCTCTTTCCAACATTATTATTATTATTATGTGTTTATTTAGCAGACGCCTTTATCCAAGGCGACTTACAGAGACTAGGGTGTGTGAACTATGCATCAGATGCAGAGTCACTTACAAATACATCTCACCCGAAAGACGGAGCACAAGGAGGTTAAGTGACTTGCTCAGGGTCACACAATGAGTCAGTGGCTGAGGTGGGATTTGAACCGGGGACCTCCTGGTTACAAGCCCGTTTCTTTAACCACTGGACCCCAAGCCTGGTGTCCATCACGTGTACCAAGCAGGCTGCAAACACAATCCAGGATGAAAACAAACAATAATTTAAACAAAAAGTTTTTTGCAACCCGGTTCTTCATGTTCATTTGCGCTCCAAATATCTTGATAAAGAATACAAAGAAATTATGGGAATATATAAGTGTGAAAATCGGAATTCCAGGTAAGCACAATGTTTGGTATGTTAAAATAAACACACTGTTTTGACTATAATGTAAAACTGTCTGTGCTGTCTGACATTACATCTGCATTTACTGTATTTAAAAAAAAAAAAATTTAAATAAAAAAAAAACAACAACAACATCGGGATGCATGGAAATGATTGCAATTGGTATTTCTATCTGTACTTCTGATTTTGTTTAACACAGAACAGTTTCGTAGCGTGCAAAGCTGCAGTAGTTTTTCACACATTTTAATATAGCGGTTTAAAAGACCGCTCCGGTAGTTCTAGGTATATATGTACGTCCGGAAGATCTAGTGTTAAAATTATAACTATAATGAGCCTGATTATCAGTGGGCCTAAATTTTGCACTGTTGGCAACTGACATCAAATGATTCACTCTACAGTAAATATACTATTTGACGCGGACGATTTGCCCAAAGTGCAAAAAAAAAAAAAAAAAAGGTGATGTTTGCTTTCAGTGAATGAATCAAACAAAACACTCAATCTTTAACACATACTGACTACTGTTAATGCACTTTTATAAGATTCATTCCTTCTTACATAGTGCATTTGATATCGGTATGCTTGATCAAGTTTGCAGCAAAATTGCCAATAAAGTCCAACCCCAAGGGCAGACAGAACGACACCCTAAGAGGCCACACATACATAGAGACGTTTTAAAATGTTAAAATCAATACTAACTAACTGGCCTACAGTGTATGTCTCTGTGTCACAGTACAGTGACTGTCAAGCACCAAAGTGGTGTATTTAACAAATTCAACATTTCACTCAATGTCACTTTTATAAAAAAAAACAGCATTTATTAAGCGAGAGACATGAGATTGTGACAGACATGTATTCATTTTTTATAATAATACGCTCCCTTTTGTATAGTTAAGACAGTTTGAGCTTTTCTTTCCTTTCACTGAAAGAAAACCTAATTTCAATGTAGTAGGGTGACTTCATTTGGGGGAAGTGACGGCTAACGTAAAAAGCAAAACTGCAATTATTGTGCACCCTTCTTTACTAGTGCTTTAGCTTCTAGATGGACAGAGTGGAATTGGCTGGTCAGTTAAAATCTGTACATTAAGCATTTGCCATCTGCATAGTTGAGGCTTATGTCAATGAAGCACGCACCAACATTGAATAGAAGGTATTGCATCTTACAGGACTTGATAATACTATCAAAACTGTATTTTTTGTCCTGATTGTTATAAGAGAAGGCTGCAATTGGTAAGACGGTCTGACAAAATGTATTCTATTTATTCTCATTATGCCCACCAGATGTTCACTTTCAACATGCGTGACCCAATAACTCTTTATTTAAGATGAGATGACATTTTAAAGTGCTTCCCCCCCCCCCCCCCCCCCCAATGTGCCAGGATATATAGACTCCACACGACTCAGCCAGAGTAAGTAAAACCTGGATTGCACACGGTGTTTATGTACTGTGTCGTTTGCTGGTTAATTCTTAGTTTAACCAAGTGCCCAGTCTTCTCCCAGTAGTGTCTTGTGGCAGGTCTGCTTAGGCAAGTAGGAAAGCCATTCTTTGTGTGCATGTCCAATGTAAGATAATGACCGCCAATTGCGACACTTGTGCGTTTCTCATTAGTAGCTGCATCTTCGGCTGCCAGACTAAAAGCAACCTCTTTTTTTTTTTTGTTATTATCAGTGTTTTTGTAGCACTTGAAAAATAAAATTGCTTTAAAAAGCATTTGAGCTTTCTGCATTCCCCTCCTACCATACCATCCTGACAGCTTGCATTCCTATAGCAAATTTAAACTCAATCTTCGGAAAATATGACAGCAGAAATAAAAAAAAAAAAAAGGTTTTGATTTATAACAGAGTAGTACTGAAGCGGAATATGTTTTATAGTTTTTTACTGACCTTAAATGTAGTGCTTCTGAATAAGAGACACTGCTGAATCACAAGACACCTGTGTTTAAAATATTCAGACATTATCATAACCCTTTTTTGAATTGCAAATTAGTTTAAATGTCACTGTTAAATGGTAATGATAATGATAATAACTATAAGCAACTGCTCCTATACCATTCTTAGCTGGACTGTGTTATTTCACACCCAGTTTTTAAAGCAGGTCTGTTATTTCACATCCAGTATTTAAAGCAGGCCTGTTATTTCACACCCTGTTTTTAAAGACAGGTCTGCTATTTAAGAGAAAAACTGCATTTATTTAAAGCAGGTCTGTTTCTTTTAGGTTCCAGGGTTTGTCTGTCCAAGCTGGTATTTTTTTTCTCTTTAATCTCAACTCTTTATAAAAGCGCTCTGGGTTAGAGGATTCTTTCTCAAGCAGTTTAATAAAAGCTGTCTGTTGGTGCTTTGTGACACGCTAGCTGCAGTGATGACGTCAGAACAGAAAGGAGTACACAGACAGACGGTAGTTGCAGTGAATCTGAGACGCTGCGGCGCTCAGTGTTTTATTGTAAAATAAAAGGCTTAAACAGAAAACAGGACATGGCACTTGAGGCCAAAATAAACAGACAAACAAAACAGATTAACACTAAACAAACTGGACAAACAGACAAACAAACACGGTGAGTCTAAACAACTTTTTATTTTAGTTTCTTTTACCTCCTCTCCACACCCGTTCTCCACTCACCGAACACACAACCCCGAGTGAGTGAAATGTGCATCTATATATACAATTGTGCCGGGATTCAATTACCAATTAATTATTCACTTGAATCCCAGCACGTGAACTAAATCTGTGCAACCCCGTGCTCACATATTATTAAATACTTTAAATGCACCTGAAGTGAAGTGCAATCCCCGTGCCTAAATACAATTATACATTTTACACACTCGTGCTCATTACCCACATTATATCCCGTGTACCAACTACAATACACCAACATTAACACACGCGACATACAACATAAAACACAAAAATACACACAGGGGCGGGGCACATTGCCACATGCTTGTAACAGGGCCAGGAGCCCTGTGCATGAAAAGGGGGCAGGGCAAAGTCCTGCCATATATGTATTGGTTTAGTTTAGTTTAGTTTAGTTATTTAATGTATGTGTTTATTTTTAGAACAGGTACCCCTCCGCCCCTGTACATTTTATTATTTTGTATTATGATTTATTTATTGTATTTGTGTATTTAAATGACGACGTAGCCATGTTTGTTTTGTTATTTTTATTTAGTGTTCTGTCAGAGGCGAGGCCGGCAGCTCTTCCTCTGCCAATAGTAATTGAAACAGTAATAGTAATTAAAAACCTTGTGAAGAAGGTGATTAATTGTTGCATAAAAACCTGTAGCTCTCTGCAATCTGTGTGGGTGTCCGAGAGGAGGAACAGAGCGAACGAGAGGAGAAAGAAATGAAGATTAAAACAAACATAGGATCAGTGAAAGCAATCTGCCCAGCCTGACCTGCATTTTGGTGTTCGTGATTTGTTTATATTTGTGTATTTTGCTGTGTTTTTGTTTGTTAAAACTGTTTATTTTATATTTGTTGTTTAAGGTAATTAAACGGCGCTGCAGCGTCTCTTGCCCTGTAGTACTTTTAGTTTTCTTCCTGCACTCTGGCCTCACGTCAGCACTCAGCCAACCCTGTCACACTGCTAAACTTGCTAAAGAATGTTATTTCATTATTCCTGTACATGCCTTCATTGACAGGTACTCAATTCACAACTTATCATGACTTAAATAAGTGGCTTCCGCAAAGTAATGCAACTTATTTAAAAAACAAACCCAGAGGTTAAAGGGTCTTCTAGTTTTTAATATAGAGACTGCCTTTAAAATTGGTTGAATAAGAAATGTTCTTCTTTGACTACAAGGTAGATCTCTTGTGCCAGTTTACCACATGTCATTAATTGAGGAATGGAAATGAGAATGAGAATGAACTGGAAGATGAAGGTGAGGAATGCAGTAACTGCAGTACTCTTCAAACACACCATCTATAGGAGGACTAAAAAGAAACTTTAGACAAACGTCTTGACAAGAAATATTTTTCAATGTCTTTACAATGACGCTTGGAATTTTTTTGTAGGGGTTGTTCATCACAAAAACAGTTAGAACGATGTAAAATACTTAACTAGGCAAACATGACTGTCAGAGAAAGTGAGAAGTAGAACAGTATGATGTATGACAGTGCTGACCCTCTCACCATCGCCATGGTCTCCTTATACCTTCTACTCTACCTGGGTGGAGAATCTCAAACAAGTTTTCCAATTATTAACTGCTGAACGGCCACAATGAGAGAATCGGGTTCATGTTTCCCACGAAAACACTTTTATAGTGCCTTGTTTATGTTATCAGATAAGAACTGCAGACCATTCTTTGAAAGCTAATGCGGAATAAAAAGCAAGGATTTCCTGGATAATGTAACTCGTCGTCTCAGTTCTTATAGATGTCATTAGCTAACAAATCTGCCTGGAAAAGATCATGAAATCCATTTCTAGTGGAACATTACCAGACGTTTACCAGAACATTACCTTAAATTAGCTTCATTAACGTAATTAATAAGGAAAAGTCAGTCCTGGCTGCCTTTGTGACAGTGTTATGGCAGGTGTTTCTGCTTTATTTTGAATAGTAAATGGAATACGAAATGGACTGCCACAAGACAGTGCTCAAACCCCCTAGCATATGCAAGGTGTTTCAGTGCTTACCTTGTAAATGAAGCTTGCTCTCAGGGCTTTCCAGGAGCACTGAACTCACCGAGTCCAGGTTATCATAGCTGCTGCAACCCAGGGGTCCTGTCCGAGTCTCTGTTACCTGCAATAGATCAATGAGAGAAGATGAGACACACCAGAGAACAGTGCCAGGGTTTAACCTATTTACAATCATCAATAGATCAATGAGAGGAGATGAGAACAACGTCAGGGTTTAACCTATTTACAACCATGTTTGGGGGGTCTGAAAAAATACTGTATTAAATATTGGGACATAATGAAACATAGCTCACTGGTAAGTTGTTTGAAGCCTCTGACAAATGTAAACAGACAGTATTCATTTGAACACATTTAACAAGTGCAAGCCAACTGTTCTCAGTATTATAAAACAATGCTGTACCGTATCTATCTCAAGAGGTCTACTGAAGAAGCAATTAATATACAGGCTGCAGGACATGTTGTACACCCAGACTACAGTGAACTGCAATACAAATACTCTAACGCATCTCAACACAGGCCTTTATAACTGCTGGGATGTTTGAGTATTTTTTTTTTTTAAAGAAACTGTCTGCAGCAGCCGTGTGAAATCCAGCATACAGATTCAGCAATTTAGAACGAAGTGCACAAACCCGGTCCTTGAGGTTCAGAGTCTTCCAAGCAGACATGGGCTAAATTACAACTGATCAAGTTCAATTACACATCTTCCCAAGCTTAGTCATTCACAGTCCCACGTAGTGTTTTATATTGAGCGCACATTCTTCTCGTATTTTCAACCACTTCTAGTGACTCCATTTGTTTGAAAAAACGTTATAAATAGGGCTGCTAGTTTCCAGATTTTATTTTTGATCACGTGATGTCCCTTTAAACATATTTTGAGCCGATTCGCTTTCTTAAATCAAACACTAATTACCAAGGGAAGTTGTTTCTTTTTACCCTCATATCTTGATTGAGTTCACAAATCGATGTGCATTGACCTCTTATTGGAACCTGCATTTCATTCTGGCTCTATAGCCGAATTCATCTTATTCATTTCCACTGCGTTAGTTTCTAGTAGTGCATCGCTAACTTAAAACAATCTGGCATTCAGTTAAGGCTTAACAACTATTAATTAAGGTTTAAAGGGAGGGAGAGAGATGGAAAATAAAAACCATTAAACATATAGTATGTTTCTGTATTTGTACCTGTGATTACTGCTTGGTACAATAAGCATGTTAATGTGTGTAGCTAGTTCTGTTACTTTTTAATATAACTGTTCTTATAATTGCAATGACAGCAGCATAATTGTAACTAAATGTAATTGAACACAACAGCATTGCAATTGTAATTGCAATTTCAGCAAACAATTCTGCTGTGATTATAATTATAAATTGACCAAGGTCTGCTTCCAAGTTGTACAGCGATCATTAAGTAATGATCTGAGCAAGACCTTGAGGAGCAGAACTGTGCACTCCTGGTTTAGAATAACTAAGGAGGTATAAAAGTCACCTGACTTGTTCACATAAACATCAGGGGACGGTATGCCTATGGAATCCCTGTATAAAAGTTGCATCTCCCTGCTTCCATCCCTAACCCTCTACTTCCCCACCAACATATTCTTAGCTTGATTTAATTCAAGTTATATCAAAAGATTTAAAACAATAGTTTGTTCCTCCTTCAATTTCCATCACCTATAACCGATTACACACAAACAACTCCAGCAAATTCAACAATAAATACACTGCATCCACATTAATTCGATGTAGGTCAAAATGATATAATGATCCATGACTATTAAATACTCAATAGTGCTGAATTTAGAAATACTATAAGAAACGTAATAAATTCTAGGGCTGCAACGAAGGGTACATTTTGACCTTCGAAGGTTCGGAACACATTACCGAAGGAAGGTTTGAACCTTCGATGGTACTAATTTGCATAATTTACTGGTGACGTCACCATAGCTACTTGCTTATATTTGATTGAAAATCCTATTATTTTACAGGTAAGCCATATAAATAGAATAAAACATTCATATGTAGTTTAAAAAATTATATAGAACAGTAATCATGTTTTTATAATTTTAATAAAAATACACATTGTTTATTTACACGTAATTGATGCTGCTTGCGAGCAAGCTTGCATTGCAGCAGCACTAACTGCAACGGACTTAGTCAAAACAAACTTAATTTAACAGTCACCGTTCCAAGCAGGTTATCAGTCACAGTCACATTTTATTAATAATAATAATAATAATAATAATAATAATAATAATAATATGAACTTACGCTTGTCAAGTGACCGCGGAGATTGTTTGTGCCTCCATGATACATGATACAGGGGTGGACGGTGCTCAGTTTTTTTCAAAATTAAAATTATTAGTGTTAGGGTATATTTTGTATGTTTCAAACATATTCTACCATGGCACTTCTCTTGTCTTGTACACTAGGTATTCGGTACATATTTTACTGAAGCACTACAACCACTATAGGTACCCCCCAGTGCTTTGGATAATATACCCTGCTATAGAGTTGCTACGTATATGATTTGTTTGGATTTTAATACAACAACTTTTGTAATATGCATTATACAAATCAAAAGATCGAACCTTCGAGCCATCTAATACAGCCCTAATAAATTCAATGACAAACGTTTCGACTAGAAGGCTTTTCCAGTCTAAATGTTTCCCACTGAATTCATAACGTTTCTTTCAGTATTTCAAAAATTGTATTATGCATTTTTTTTACACTTATTTTAGATTATTACCACTGTAATGTCTGAAATAGTTCAAAAAGTTTGGGTTTAATAACAAGGACAGTGGCTTTGACAAGTGTGAATCTGGCTTACTTATCCAGGAGAGCCGCGAGCTTGCGGAATCTAGTTTCTCAATCAGATGAGCTGAATCATCTCATCTGCGCCACATACTTCATTAACTCTAACCCCTGTCTCGTCTGCTTCAATAGAACTGGAGCCTGTTCTTTCACAACAATCTGTATGACAAGTAAAACAGCTGATGTTCTGACCTACGCTAAATGATTTTGTCAGAACAATAAAGTCAAGCAGATAAAATCACACAGCCCATGCTGGAGAGTAAAAATAAAAATCAGAAATTTAAACAGACCAATTCCTTCCTGGTGTGTTAATTAGTCAAATCATTTTTCCCCAATTCTTTCTCTTTGACATTTCATTGGAGATTGAAACTTTTGTTCTGGCAGAATGATTGCATACTTGGAATGATAATACAATAGTGAGGGGACAGTAAAAAAAGAAGCAATGTCAATTGCTGTCAATGTCAGCACAACCTGCAACCCTTTTACAAGTGGCTTTCTAAATAAAAAATGTGCTGAGCATTTGGACAAAAAAAACTGAGAATCTAGACCAACATGTCACTTCAAAACATGACCCAGTTGTATAACATACACAGATTGCTCTGTTTATAAGCAGTGGTTTTCAAAAGAGCAATCTGCCATGTGCCCTTAGTAATCCAAGTGGTCCAGTGTCATGTAATGAATGATATCCTACACAACAAGCTGTACACAAAACCCAGTTTTAATATGAAGGATTACAGGCTGGAAAAGATTTAGTATATCAGATTATTAAAATCTACTTTGAAGTGAAAGAAAAGCACAGTGGGAGGTCTCTCCTCATTCTGTACAAAGAAAAAAAATAAGGATTTGGATTAATTCAACAGTAAGCATCTCTGAATCTCCAAGGTCTCAACTGTCAGTGTCTTTTCCTCATTGAAGCCTAGTGTTAAGGTTATATATATATATATATATATATATATATATATATATATATATATATATATATATATATATATATATACATACACACACACACACACACACATACACACACATACATATACAGCTCTGGAAAAAATTAAGAGACCACTGCAAAATTATCAGTTCCTCTGGTTTTACTATTTATAGGTATGTGTTTGGGTAAAATTAACATTTTTGTTTTATTCTATAAACTACTGACAACATTTCTCCCAAATTCCAAATAAAAATATTGTCATTTAGAGCATTTATTTGCAGAAAATGACAACTGGTCAAAATAACAAAAAAGATGCAGTGTTGTCAGACCTCGAATAATGCAAAGGAAATAAGTTCATATTGATTTTTAAACAACACAATACTAATGTTTTAAGCAAGTTTTCTTCCAGGACAACCTTGTACTTGGCTTGATTCATGCCAAAGCTGCCCGATTCCAGCCTTGCTGAAGCACTCCCAGATCATCACCGATCCTCCACCACATTTCACAGTGGGTGCGAGACACTGTGGCTTGTAGGCCTCTCCAGGTCTCCGTCTAACCATTAGACGACCAGGTGTTGGGCAAAGCTGAAAATTGGACTCATCTGGGGGTGCTTCAGCAAGGCTGGAATCGGGCAGATTTGTCTTTGTGAAGGACGCATGAATCAAGCCAAGTACAAGGTTGTCCTGGAAGAAAACTTGCTTCCTTCTGCTCTGACAATGTTCCCCAACTCTGAGGATTGTTTTTTCCAGCAGGACAATGCTCCATGCCACACAGCCAGGTCACTCAAGGTCTGGATGGAGGACCACCAGATCAAGACCCTGTCATGGCCAGCCCAATCTCCAGACCTGAACCCCATTGAAAACCTCTGGAATGTGATCAAGAGGAAGATGGATGGTCACAAGCCATCAAACAAAGCCGAGCTGCTTGAATTTTTGCGCCAGGAGTGGCATAAAGTCACCCAACATCAATGTGAAAGACTGGTGGAGAGCATGCCAAGACGCATGAAAGCTGTGCTTGAAAATCAGGGTTATTCCACCAAATATTGATTTCTCTTCCTAAGTTAAAACATTAGTATTGTGTTGTTTAAAAATGAATATGAACTTATTTTCTTTGCATTATTCGAGGTCTGACAACACTGCATCTTTTTTGTTATTTTGACCAGTTGTCATTTTCTGCAAATAAATGCTCTAAATGACAATATTTTTATTTGGAATTTGGAAGAAATGTTGTCAGTAGTTTATAGAATAAAACAAAAATGTAAATTTTACCCAAACACATACCTATAAATAGTAAAACCAGAGAAACTGATAATTTTGCAGTGGTCTCTTAATTTTTTCCAGAGCTGTATATATATATATATATATATTATATTATACTAGTGCAAAGCAGGTACCGGTCAAATCAGCCCAAAACTACAGAGATTTCATGTATTTTCTTTTTGCTTGTGTAACAGGGTTGAGGTTGGAATGCATTGGCAACTACGCACACCACAAGCAAGCGTTTAAACACTATGCAAAAAAGCCATGCAGTCATACAAAAGAGCTTGTATATAGAAAGTTTACTTTTCTTAAGGTGAAGAGATGGGTGGCAGAAAGGGCACATTACAATACTGTTATTATTATAACTCACTCTATACTACCTTTTTTAATGCAATCTATTAAGCATTCATAAAATGTTAACAGTTTTTACCAAAAATGTATAACTGGCTGTCATATAAACTACTGTTATTAAACTAGTAAGCAAACTTCTGTGTGATGAACTTTTACAGACAGAATGTGGCAAATAACATCTGTTCTGCAAACCACAATGCCAACTGTTTAAATATCAATATAAATCTACAATAAATACAACAATGTTACATTTTACAGTAAATATATAAATACAAACCTTCCAATTTAAAAAAGCAAGGTGTGCATAATCAACCAGTGGTGACAGTGATACAGATACAGTAACAGTAAAACAGTAGTGCAGTGTAGTCCGGGGTTGATGCTGGCTGAATAGCAACAGCTCCCAGATTTAGTCTACCATGAATGATAAGGGTGACAGTTAATAGACAAACAGATACAACACGACAAAAACTCAGTTACTTTCGGCTTTTACCATCCTTTACAGGTCTTTCGTAACCATAACAAAAGGAACAGATCGCTCGGCCACATCCCCTGATATACCTTCAGTCACGCCCACTTTGGTAGCAAGTGCAATCACGTCTCCTCCAATCCATGACTGACACATTGCCTACCGCAGTAAGGCGCTGACTTCTAGTACTGTTTCTGTTAAACAGCGCCCTCACAGGTCAGGAGGGAGATTGTTGACTAGGATTCATTTGCTGTCTGTCATAGCACATAATTAAAGGGAGCTAATATCTTTGAAATGGGTTCATGTTTATCATTGATCTTCAATGAGAAACTCGAGTGGCCATTATACAAGCAATTGTCTTTCTCTGGTAGCAATCCCTTTAATGGTTTGCACAAGTGTTTAGAGACATTATTCTGTTTGTACATTCATGCCTGCCTATGAATGTGCTATTCAGATAAATAGCCTCATTGGGCCAACATTATGGGAGTGATAATATATAATTTCCTTAGTGTGTCTGTCATTTGTCATCATGGTAATCTCATTTATTTGAATAATGTATTGGGCACAGGAAGATACAGAATGGGATCTGGTCATTTTTAATTTTCTACTTGAAAGTGATTAAAAAACAATAGATCTCCGAAACTCCTTGTTGGACAGCAGCATCTTCTAAAGATGAGGATTAATACACCTCGCCAATTTCAGGTACAAAAGAAAAAAAATAAATACAAAAAATGAATCACTTATGATAACAGTGTGAAGTCACCATGGCCTGAATAAGTCCTTGTGAAACAGGAGTAAGATCCTGCCCTTATTACTAGCTCTCTGTCAAAGTTGGTTCTGCAGTCTTAACGTACTGTGACTGAAAACAACAGAGAGATACAGCTTTTATATATTACAGAATAGGTGTCAGGGGCATTTGATAGGCAGATTAAGGGCAGCTCTTTACATAACAGTACAACAGGTATGCCGGGGATACAATTATGTCGAAACATGTAATATTACTGCCGGGAGGTCTGGGACTACTTTAGGATGCAGATGCAGCTTTTCAATTTGAATGACTCCATCTGAAACTGCAGCCTGGTTGCAGCAGAAAAATATTAATATTGTTTATTGAATCTGGGACTCTAAATCACAGAAGTGACCCATCTACAGAGTCCATACACAAATGATTAGGGGTGGTTCTCCTAAAATGGTAGAAATAATGAATGACCTTGTCAATACCAAGAATATATTTATTTCCACCTAATAACAGGGAACAGCAGAACCAGCAGATTGATATTGAAATGAGACGAGACCTTCCTTCCCTGCCCAGTATTGCAATGCAAATGGAAACTTGATGACTTGAGAAGCTAGTTACAGGTCCTTAACATAGCAATGCTCACTGAGCACTGTTGGAGATATTTCTACATCGGCAGATCATTTAACAAAATACAGTATTCTCACATTTCTCTCTAATGATTTTGATATTTTATATTGGATCCTATGATAAACTTCCGATGATCAGCCGATAGCAGAACCATTTGGAAAAGCAATTTGGAATGACAGTGATGTGATCCAGTCATGGCAAAGCAGATCTGCAGAACACATATGGAAACGCTGTTTCATTAAGGTTTAGCCCGGGGTGTCTAGGAGCTACGGATTCTTATCTCGGCATCCCCTCAGGTAGTGTGTACCTTATAGTGTGGAGACCACTGGGACTGCAATTGCAGCCTGCAATAAAAACTGTCTGGTCTCATTTTATTTCTATTGAGTGGGTTATCTTGTTACTGGTGTTTTCATGATAGAAATCAACTGGGTGAACCTGGTACACTGGCAATCAACCAGATGTTTTAGGTTTCATTTCGTCACCTCTAATTAGCATTATTAGCACCAGAAACACTTCCTCTGAATTAGATCAACCTGACTATGGGAGTGAGGCAATGACTCCGGATCTTGGAAGTCAGATTGGTAGGATTATAAAATAATATGTCGTCTGCCACATCTTCAGTCCTTTGGAATGATTTCCTTCAGCTTTACTCAATCCTTCCCTTCAGTCCACTAAAATCTGAATGCTTCATTTGTCTTCCCATTTCAAAGAGCTGTTGAAACTGAAGCCAGGTCCGAGCTTCACTTGCAGTCAGTCTGACAGTTTTGATGCTGCCCTTTCTGAATGCATAACCAGGCATCTGCTGTATGTTGGGTTTATGCCAACAACCAACTTCACTGAATATCTAAGTGTTTCTTGCTGCCCTCTGTAGAGAACAACCAGCCCCTTCTCTCTGTTCCATGAGCTGAAGGCTTGAACTTGTGAGGCCTGCTGACTAGATGACTATCTCAGGGATTGGATGGATGACAGGGCCTGTCAATGGGAAGGTGTGGAATCAGACTGCAAAGACATTTGTCAAATAGTGGACCTGGAATAGCTAAAGACGATAATGCACAGAATATAACATTTGTAATCTAGGATACCTAGGGGTCTATTATCAAATTGGATTTTGATGTAAGTTAATATGTTGTGTGTAGGGTGTCTCTTACTGCAGTTTGTGCTCGAAACAATACACACAAAGTATGAACTTACTAAAAATCACAAAAACAAGACTGTACTCAGGGATTTCAATTAATCTTAACAATTGTTTTTTTTGTTGTGTAGAATGTTGCTAAATGTTATATTCAAGGGTTGACATCTGTACACAGGATTAGATGTACTTGATTTTTTATAAATCTTTAATGGTTAGTGGTTGATTTCACATACGCGATTTATAAAGATTTTGATATAAAAGTGTACTTTTAGAGCTAAAGACTATTTACAAAGTGTTTTTTTCTTAATTCCATTTTCAATCATTAAATCATTTTGATATTCATGTAACTCTTCAAGATCCATCTAGAAAGGTTTCATGAATATCAAACAATATTCAATACATCAAAAGAATAAATAAATAGAAAAATAGAACTGAACACGGCCCATGGTATAAATTACATATCTCTTAGACTCTTGCAGTGTGTCCAGATAAAAAGGCTTCAGCGGTTTTCAATTTAGCAAGGAGGTCTCACCACAAATAAGGACTGGGAGCCCATACCGGTGCTGCTGAAGGCCCTCTGCACAGAGATTGCTTTTATTTAAATGTCTATTTTGAGAATTCGCTTGAATAATGAACACAGAGACCATAGCACAGCTGCAAGATGGTAGTAGGAGAAAACCATTGCAAAAAAAGATGAGTCAACTTAAAACTGCCATGCCCCACAGTCATGTTCAGTTCTATATCTTAATATGATTCCTGGGTGACGGTTTACGACAAAAACAGGACATAGTTTTCTTTCCAGTTTTTTTTTTCTTCGTTTTTTGGCTAGTGCTTTTGAAATCATATAAAAAGCTCTTCCTTGGTACGTGTTGAAGACCACAGTTACCTTAACTAATGCATTCCTCCTCCTCCTCTTTCGATTCACTTGGTATATTATTCTCTGTACAGCTGGTACACCACAGTGTAACCATCAACCGTTCCCACCATCCATTACTATTAAGCACTGAATAGTGCTGCATTTAGAAATACTAAAAGAAACTGTTTTTTACTCAGTAATCTTCTCTTTGCAGCACTCCCCCCAATGAATGTAAGAAATACATCTGTAGGAAATACCACAAAATCCAAATGTGGTGTTTCCTACATCCACTGAGGGGAGCGTGTTGCAGGGGGACAGGTTAACGGCTACACTCTGGTGTGGAGGCTGTACTTGGAGATCATGTTTGAGAGCTGTGTTCAGACCACAGGGCTGCTTTCAAATAAAGTCACTAGGATGTGATGAGTGCAACAGAAAATGATATACTAATTCATTCATGACTAGAAGAATAGTTCAAATAATTGAGAGATTTCATACCTGAAAATGACAATTTTTTAAATACATTTTTGGGTGCACACTTTTGTGCCTGTAGGAATTAGTTGCATGTGCATTTAAAGCAACCTGTTTGGTGCCAAACAAAACAGTTGAGATAAAAAAAGCATACTGGGGGACTTATAATACTGGGTAACAGAAATGACAAATAGATCCTGCAGTAATGAATGATTCCTTGGACGCATGAGTTGTAATATAACATTTTATGCACCTAGAAATTAAAAATGATGTCATCGTACCAAAAACATATTCTGCAAAAACATGATAAATACCAGGACAAAAGTGCTGGTGCGGGAAGAAGATGATGTTTCCAAGACTGGGATTAATCTTCCAGAATGACAACGCAGCAAAACATACGCCCAATCCCTGAAAGATGTTGAGCCCACTGAAAACTGTACTTTAGTCAACCAAGAAGAAAAACTGCTGCAGGGATTCAGGCAACAAGAATCATTACTGCCTTGGGTGTAACCGCAAAAAAAGAAAATCTCTTTATTGTGATTAACTGTATTAGTTTGCTGCAACCTTTTATGCTTCGTAATGCTAGGGGGTTTGAGAATGGAGAATCAGTTTGATAAATATAGTCAGGTCTGTGCTACATTCATTTATTGAGTGCTTCTGGGGATTGGTTCTAGTACATTTGTGCTGCTCATTTCCTTGAATCTATTTCAGACTAGAAGCGAAATGTGCTCAAGTGTCTTGGGAGGCATTGCATGCTTAGCAGAAGAGCTGGGATATGAGAAACTTTCACAGGCCATACAAAACCACTAATTCTTTGGACTCTTTGGAACTCTAATTCTTTGGAACTCTCTCCCAGCTTTGGTGCATGACGCTCCCACCGTCGCTCGCTTTAAATCAACTCTCAAGACCCACCTGTTCTCTCTTGCTTTCCATGCTCTTTAAGCCTGATATCTGCTATTAGCTGCTGTGTTGCTGCTACTATTTCAGGTATTATGCTACTAACACGTATTATGCTTTTTTCACTGTATAGCATGTATTATGCATTTCTCTGTATTTAAAGTATTATGGATTTTCTTACTGCATCTTGTAAAGCGCTTTGTGATGGTGGTTCACTATGAAAGGCGCTATATAAAATAAAAATTGATTGATTGATTGATTGATTGATTGATTGATTTTGGATTGAATAGTGTTTTGGTGTATGACTTCAAAAGTAAATCTGTGAATCCTAAAGCCATTTGGATTGGAGACGTTTACATTGTAATATGGTATTATACGATGTTTTACTACAGAAGTTATACACCAGAATAATGCAGAACGACATTAGTAGGCACTACTTCTAGTATCCTTCATGAGGTAACCTGAACACAGTACAAAATAAAAATAAATAAATACAAACAAAAAAGTATAAGTATAAACTGCTTTCCCTATGCCAGTGGTCCACACAAAGCTGTGCCCATGGGCCCATTTGTACTTGCAATACCAGAGTATGGTGCTCATGACAGCAGCGGTCATAATCTGGAACACTGCTATGCTGATGCTCTGGGTGGGGAACATAACTCATTACAGTATGTGCTAAATCCATCTGTATTTAAATGTCCTTTTATTTCAGACTTTGGAATAAGTACTAGTTACAGTGCCTTGCATAAGTATTCACCCCCCTTGGACTTTTCCATAGTGTAGTGTTACAACCTGGAATTAAAATGGATTTAATTAGGATTTTTTGTTACTGATCTACACAAAATAGTTCATAATGTCGAAGTGGGGAAAAAAAATCTACATATGTTTTCAAAATTATTTACAAATAAAAAACTGAAAAGTCTTGATTGCATAAGTATTCACCCCCTTTGCTGTGACACCCCTAAATAAGTTATGGTGCAACCAATTGCCTTCAGAAGTCACATAATTAGTTGAATGGAGTCCATCTGTGTGCAATTAAAGTGTCACATGATCTCAGATTAAATACACCTGTTTCTGGAAGGCCCCAGAGTTTGTTAAAGAGCATATCTAAACAAACAGCATCATGAAGACCAAGGAGCTATCAAAACAAGTCCAGGATAAAGTTCTGGAGAAGCACCAATCAGGGTTGGGTTATAAAAAAATATCCTAAACTTTGAACATCTCCCGGAGCACCGTTAAATCCATTATTAAAAAAAATGGAAAGAATATGGCACAACCGCGACTCTGCCTAGAGAAGGCTGTCCACCAAAACTCAGTGACCAGGTAAGGAGGGCATTAGTCAGAGAAGCAACCAAGAGGCCAATGGTAACTCTGAAGGAGCTGGAGAGATCCACAGCTGAGATGGGAGAAACCGTCCATGGGACAACTATAACCCGGACACTCCACAAACCTGGGCTTTTTGGAAGAGTGGCAAGAAGAAAGCCATTGCTGAAAAAAACCCATATCAAATCCTGTTTGGACTTTGCCAAAAGGCATGTGGGAGACACAGCAAATATGTGGAAAAAGGTTCTCTGGTCTGATGAGACCAAAATTGAACTTTTTGGCCTTAGCGCAAAACGTTATGTGTGGCGCAAAGCCAACACTGCTCATCACCCTGAGGACATCATCCCCACGGTGAAGCATGGTGGTGGCAGCATCATGTTATGGGGATGCTTTTCATCGGCAGGGACTGGGAAACTGGTCAGGATTGAGGGCAAGATGGATGGAGCCAAATACAGGGAAATTCTAGAGGAAAACCTGATTCAGTCTGCAAGAGACCTGGGACTGGGGCGGAGGTTCGCCTTCCAGCAGGACAATGACCCTAAACACACAGCCAAAGATACACTGGAGTGGTTTAAAAACAAGAACTTGAATGTCTTAGAATGGCCCAGTCAAAGCCCAGACCTCAATCCGATTGATAATCTGTGGCAAGACTTGAAAATTGCTGTTCACCAACAGCCCCATCCAACTTGACAGAGCTTGAGCAATTTTGCCAAGAAGAATGGGCAAAAATTGCAGGATCCAGATGTGCAAAGCTGGTAGAGACTTACCCAAAAAGACTCGCTGTAATTGCTGCCAAAGGTGCTTCTACCAAGTATTGACTCAGGGGGTAAATACTTATGCAACCAACAAATGTCTTTTTTTTTTGTTTAATTAACTTTTGTGTCACAATAAAAAATATTTTGCACCTTCAGAGTGTTAAGTATGTTGTGTAAATCAAATGGTAAAAATCCCAATTAAATCCATTTTAATTCCAGGTTGTAACACTGCAAAATGTGGAAAAGTCCAAGGGGGTGAATACTTATGACCTTGTGACAAATACAAGCCTGTGGTCAAGAAATGTTGAGGATCTTTGAGCTAAGAGCATTTAGGGCAGATTTACAGCACTGTTAGCAACAACCAACAGAGCGAGAAATGTAAAGTGTTTTTTATAGAATAAAAAAAGCGCACACAAAAAAATGAATTAATTTTACTTAACCATGCATCTCCTGCTTTTGAATTCTTGCAGAGCATTGAAAAATTAAGAAGTAAAAATACGATGATTACTAAAGTGATTCTGCTTGGTCTTTTACTAGCAAAGCATTGAGTACTTTATGGGTTGACTCTGAGATCAATTGTACAATACAAGATACAGTGCATTATTTCAGAAACAAGCAGTGAGCAAATGTGCTGTCTAGGCTTCCTTTCTGAGGAGCTGAGTCAACAGCCATGTCATTTTTGGTTTAATTCCATTGCACTTGACTTTCCATTACTGAGAGCTCAATCTGACAAAATGGTGCACTGATCTGCCAGTCACAATTATTAAGAAAGTACATTAAAAAGAACCTTGATGGCGTTGGATGAAATCTGAATCTCATGTAGCCGTCTCATCGTCCCGTCTCGGTCTATGAAGTAGGACGATGCCAGCTGGTGAAGGGCCTCCACACTCTGCGTTGCGTTCACCATCTTTCTGTCCAGTTTGCTCTTGTCCATATACATGGTCAGCGCCTCCTCACCTAGGAAAAGTAAAACCACATTTATAACCCTGTGTTTGTACTTATCAGCCCATAGCCAGTCAGAAGAGTAACTGAGGAATCCTCACACAGATAAGACACTATGCGAGTAAAATGTGACACTATGTGACTAAATATAAACACTATGGGCCCTATTTAGCAACGTTTGCAAACCCCTAAGGCAATCGGAAAACACTTTTGTGAACAGTTAGCGCACCAGAATCAGGCGCACGTGTGGCCTGATATGTAGCCATTTAGTAAACCATCAACAGTGTTAGCGTTTGCGTTTCAATTGATATGTGAAAACCAGGTCTAAACTGTGCGCAGATTACATGGTCGACTATAAATACAGCTGAAACTACCAGGGAAGCAGGTCAAGAAAAGAGAGAAAAAAGAGAAATAAAAGAAATATGGAGTGTGCATTGGATTAATGTGATACTTTGTAATGTGATTTTTGTAAGTCACTCTGGATAAGGGCGTCTGCTAATAAATAAATAATAATAATAATTTCTACGTGGGCAGACAAAGAGTGGAGGTGGAGACGTTCCCAGATATTTAGATGTCATCTGTCTTTTCTGAGCCTGGCTGACACACAATGTATGCAGCAATTTCACCTCAGACAAACAATCACCGACATCTGCCAACTGCTACAGGCTGACCTGGAAGGAGACATGCGGAGAGCACACTGTTTGCCTGTAGCACTAAGGTATGCACACCAACACAGAACAGACAGCGTAAGTGGACCTATTCTGTCAATGTGCAAGTAGTGCGTTATCTCTGATGCCAACAACTACATCACAAATGTGTATGCAAACTATCGTTGCTCCGCTCAAGACTTGTTTATCCTCATTAATTCGCAGGTGGCAGCTGCGTTTCAGTGGGATGACAGTCTGAGAGGCTGGTTGATAGGGGACAACGGGTATCCACTGAAGCAGTGGCTACTGACACTGCTGCTCAACCCCACGACCCCTGTCGAACAGAGGTATAACTGTACCTTTAAATGTGCTCGTACTGAACGAACATTTGGAATCCTCAAAATGCGATTCCGATGTTTGGCTGTCTCCGGGGGTTACACTACAGTACACTCCTCAGAAGGTTAACTATATCATCCTGGCTTCTTGCGTTTTACAAAACATAGCTCTCCATAATGGATGTTGAATTTACAGAGGAAAGATTACAGGGTTTGATGCTGAACTTGAAGCATCAGTGTTGGTTGCAGATGCTGCAAGTGCCAGGCAGGTCAGAGAAAGCATTATAGACAAGGGTTCACAAAACTGGTACGCAGGTACTCAAGCGGACCAATAAAAAAAAAAAAACTGACTTGGTTATTGTTATTTAAGACAAAAATGCGTACAATCAGTATATATTTTGAACAGCAAAGCATTTATAATAAAGGTAGTGACGGGGCTCACCGTTCGAAGGTGAGCTATACATGCCTAACTTAAGGAAAACTCCTGATTCTACATTTTTCGCCCCTCCCCCGTCACTCGCTCACTCAGCAAGTCTAACAGAATTTTTTTTATGTAACTTGTAAGCAAAATTGTAAATTTTACTTATAGATCACTCCCCCTCCAGGCTGCTAATAAAACGTGTAGCCTTGCTTGAGGGCCTTGGTCATCCTCTTCACTTGGGCTGCTGGACATTAAAAAAAATTGCGCTTTTGTCTTCCTTCTTTTTTGGTTTCAATATCGCAGATGCACAGGTGCTCTTAAAGGGAATGTTGAATCCTTATTGGTTGTAACCTTACTCCCCCCCCCCCCCCCCCCCCCCCACTATGCTTTAATTGGCTGGGCACATGATTCGCTATTTGATGTGTGTTAGCCCACGCATGAGACCTGACTTCTAAATCATGTTTTCGTGCGCTATCACAACGGTTTCCTAACGCTGTCATTTTTGCCCTAGCGATAGCGGCTGCGCGCATATTTGCTAAATACGGCCCGATGTGAGTGAAATGTGTTTTGAGTGAGTAAAATGCAACATTACCTTGAAGTCATGAGTTCTTTCAATAAATACTGTACATACTTTGGTGCGGTGTGGTCCAGTGGTTAAAGAAAAGGGCTTGTAACCAGGAGGTCCCTGGTTCAAATCCCACCTCAACCACTGACTCATTGTGTGATCCTGAGCAAGTCACTTAACCTCCTTGTGCTCCGTCTTTCGGGTGAGACGTAGTTGTAAGTGACTCTGCAGCTGATGCATAGTTCACACACCCTAGTCTCTGTAAGTCGCCTTGGATAAAGGCATCTGCTAAATAAACTAATAATAATAATAATAATAATAACTTATGGGGTATACATTAACTACAGCTGTACTGTTACGTTGAACTACTGTACAAAAACTTGGTCTTACAATAAAAACAACAATTATTCTCATTTGCTTTATTCACCACAAACAATATGACTGAAGGAAATACACAAACAACATATTTTTTGTTAATTCCAAACCTACGTGCACATAGTACATATTTATTAAGAAACAATAATACTGCATTCCTTATTGATCGCCTTGCTATAGCAATATACAGTGGCTCTCAAATGTATTCACACCCCTTGGACTTTTCCACATTTTATTGTGTTACAACATGGAATCAAAATGGATTTAATTAGGAGTTTTTGCCACTGATCAACACAAAAAAGTCCATAATGTCAAAGTGAAAAAAATCTACAAACTGTTCTAAATTAATTACAAATACAAAACAGAAAATAATTGATTGCATAAGTATTCACCCCCTTGAGTCAATATTTGGTAGAGGCACATTTGGCAGCAATTACAGCCATGAGTCTATTTGGATAAGTCTCTACCTGCTTTGCACATCTGGACACTGCAATTTTTGACCATTCTTCTTTGCAAAATTGCTCAAGCTCCGTCAAGTTGGATGGGGACCTTTGGTGAACAGCAATTTTCAACTTTTTCCACATATTCTCAATTGGATTGAGGTCCGGGCATTGACTGGGCCACTCCAGGACATTGACCTTTTTGTTTTTTAGCCACTCCAGTGTGGCTTTGGCTGTATGTTTGGGGTCATTGTCCTGCTGGAAGATGAATCTTCTCCCAAGTCCCAGGTCTCTTGCAGACTTCAGCAGGTTTTCCTCCAGGATTTCTCCGTACTTTGCTGCATCCATTTTGCCCTCTATCTTCACAAGCTTTCCAGGCCCTGACGCAGAGAAGCATCCCCATGGCATGATGCTGCCACCACCATGCTTCACGGTAGGGATGGTGTTCTCAGGATGATGTGCGGTGTTTGGCTTGCACCAAACATAGCACTTAGCGTTGAGGCCAAAAAGACCATAGAATCTTCTTCCACTTGGTCTCAGAGTCTCCCACATGCCTTCTGGCAAACTCTAGCCAAGATTTGATGTTTTTTTCAACAATGGCTTTCTTTTTGCCACTCTCCCATAAAGACCAGTTTTGTGAAGCACCCGGGCTATTGTTGCCATACATATGCACAGTGTCTCCCAGCTCAGCCGTGGAAGACTGTAACTCCTTTAGAGTTGCCATAGGCCTCTTGGTGGCCTCCCTGACTGGTGCCCTTCTCGCCCGGATACTCAGTTTTTGAGGACTGCCTGTTCTAGACAGATTCACAGTTGTGTCATATTCTCCCCATTTCTTAATAATGTAATAATGGACTTTACTGTGCTCCGGCGGATAGTCAATGCCTTGGAAATGTTCTTATATCCTACCCCTGATTGGTGCTTTTGAAGAACCTTATTCCGGATTTGCTTTGAATGTTCCTTCGTCTTCATGATGTAGTTTTTGTTAGGATATGTACTAACCAACTGTGGGACCTCCCAGAGGCAGGTGTATTTAACCTGAAATCATGTGAAACACCTTAATTGCACACAGGTGGACTCCAATCAACTAATTATGTGACTTCTAAAGGCAACTGGTTGCACCAGAGCTTATTTTAGGTGTGTCATAGCAAAGGGGGTGAATATTTACGCAATCAATTATTTTCTGTTTTATATTTGTAATTAATTTAGAGCAATTTGTAGATTTTATTTTTCACTTTGACATTATGGAGATTTTTGTGTTAATCAGTGGCAAAAACTCCTAATTAAATCAATTTTGATTCCATGTTGTAACAATAAAATGTGGAAAAGTCCAAGGGGGGTGAATACTTTTGAGAGCCACTGTAAAGCATCCCGACTCTCTCCAAACACAGAATATTGTATAGACTGAATTCAGGTGTCAGAGGTAAATTGAGGAGGACTAAAGGCTGCTTCCCACCAGACGCAATGTGGCAAGCGAAACTGCAGCGATGCGACAAAATGAATAGAACTTATACTTTTACACTATAGGTGATGTGACAGGCGACGTGGGAGCGGCGCCAGGGCTGCACTGGAGTGACACAAAATAAATAGAATTGAATCTGATTTTTTGCGATTTGTCGGGCGTCAACTAGGGCATTGAGCAATCAGAGAACAGCTTCAATGCATGTGGTCCACCAGGTCAGTGAAGCAATTTCCAAAATGATGGCAGAAAAAAATCATACTTGCTGTAGAGAAATACCCAGAGCTTTATGACGAAGGTCATTGCAATTACAAAGATACAGAGATGAAAGACAATATATGGGAGTCCATTTCGAAGGAAGTGGCTATTCCAGATGTGTACGATTTATTGCCATATGTGTTGAAATACCGTCAGAGAAGACAATTTCCACGTCCACAATTTCCACGTCATGTTGACAAATATATACCAGTCTTGATCATAGTTTCGTCAATAGCAGTTTTTGTTGTTGTATAGATAGGGCAGTTTTCAGACCTGTCGCATCGCCTTTGTGTCGCTTCTGGTGTGTATGGTCATGTTGCAGCAAACGTTTTTGTCGCCCCATTAAGAAATCGCATCGCGTCTGGTGTGTGGCAGCCTTAAGAAGAACAGAAGATCAAGAATCCAGTTGCTTATTCACCAGCCAGAAACACGCATTGTAAGTGAATGGATTTATTATTATTTTTTATTATTGAAAATCTGATTATTGGTCACGTGTTTCTGGCAATTCCCAAGCAGGCTATAATTACCTGTAGCTGTCCCAGCATTTCTATGATCCATTCTCTAACTACTACCTCAAATATATTCACAATTGACAACTGAGACGCTGGGAACCAGAAGCCTGGTAACATGCTAGCTCAAGCTATGCAGCAAAATTGCTATGTGTATCTTTACACATTGAATTTAAATATAATGCGCAAGTCATCTTTTTTCAATATGTAAAACACCTAGTACGCAGCATATCTGTAGCGCTGCTCACACAAGTTTGCACGTCTTCCATAATACATTATTGATACAGTACATGGAGACTAAGTAAATAAGATCCTTCTGCTTAACTATGTTAGGTCTTTACATTTCTTTCCTGGCCCTTTTCAACCAGGCTGTATTTCTAATTTATACTTTTAACAAATGAACCACTAAAATCCTGCCTGCTGGATACAGTGCAACAATCGGGTTAAATCACTCAACCAAGCTTTTTTACAGTACTTGCTTAGTGCACTCTGCACTCTTGCCCCAAGCTAAAGTCATTCCCAAGCCTGCAAGCCTCATTGGGCAAGGCTGTGAGGAGTGTTCAGAGCCCCCTGGGCTCTTTGAAGCAGGTGAGCTCATGCGGCCACTCTACTGTACCATCTGACTGTAATCTGCTGGGTTTCATCTTTTTTTCAATTATACATCTATCACTCGGTGGTGTGCAACATATTTTATAGGTATACTAGTTCATTACTTCAAGAGTCATTGATTACACCAAGTCACATGAATATTTATGACTCTTAATTATTATCAACTTGTATTAAATTACCAGGCAATCTACACTGAAGTACTATAACACACGGACAGACAGACTGAATGATAGCAGTAAAAAGACTTCAGGGAAGGTGCAATGATGCCAACTGGCTTGCTTGGAACCAGCAAGAATTGTAGATTCACACTTAAGGCTTAAATCTACAATAGTGAATATGCATTTAAACAAATCAAGGAATGCTCTCTTTCCATCAGACACATCCACATTTATAGAACATGTATTTTATATATAGCTTCAGATGTAATTGAACACTTACTATTTTACAATGTTTGCTATCATTGTAAGTGGCTCTGGGTTCTGAGATGTTGTCGTTTTTCTTTACCTGTCTTTGAGCCGCTTGGAGGAGAATCCTAAGTGTTGAGTGAACAAACCACATGACAAAGTGATCTGTGGAATAGGTGGGGCTGGAATCCTTGATCTCAAGATTCTACTGCATTGCAAACTCTTTGCTAAGAGTTCCAAGACACACAAAGCAATCTGTAATCAAACCTTAAAATGACCTTCTCTAATGCAAATGCAGTCATTTTCTGATTCCTTTTTAAAAATGAAAATTCATGGTTTAATAGAACATGCTTTTCTCTCAAAACTGGACATGTGAAACCTGCACGACAAGCAAGATGTATAGTTATTTCATGTTTAATTACCCCTTTAATACATAGTGGTATAGAAAGGGTTGACACAACAATGAATCTGATCCAGGTTTAATAAAACCAAGTCATGTAACACTAGAACTTCAAATACATACCCTTCATCTTCCCCTGACACAAACACACGCCTATGACAGCACATTAAAATCCTGGCTTAATTCCACATACCTCATCCCCTGGACTCCATGGACAGTTACACATGTCCATTGCCCTGAGTCCAAAACCAACAGAAACAGAGCCATAAGAACAGCATATGGTGTTTACAGCCAAAATGATTGATCGTTCCACAGTATCAACATACTTCAGAGTGCAGAGCATGGGACACATCATTTTAAAATAGTTTCTTCTAACGTATCATCCTTAGGGGCTTAGACTGGACAGAATAAGGTGAAGAACCATTTTTCTTTTTTTTAATTTAAATGGACGGGCTCAGAATCACTGCTTCTCTGTGTGGGTTTCGCGGTGGCTATTATTCCATAGTTAGTGGATCGAGTTGCATGCTGTTGTCAGGAAATACATGCTTATCTTTATGCTGTTTTTAACGTCAGTGTACTTCTACTTGAACTGGTCCATTTTCAAATAACGTCTTAAAACCGAATTCAGAGATCTGTACATGTTGAGGTTTCTGTTTTAAATACCTGTATATATTTCATGAGCATAAATTAGTGTATTAAGTTTAAACATCTTGCAGGCAGTATATGTTACTGTTTATTAAATAATCCTCTCATTTGAAGCCAGCTGCCACTGTTTGTTTTCCCCCAACATAGTTGATAATTCCTTGACAGCATTATCTGAAACTTACCCTCTGCTTCCCAACGATATCAACCTTGGTTTAAGTGTTATATTATACAATATTGTGTCTACTAATTGTAAGTATGTATTTAACAAGAGGAAGAGGGCACTTTTTATAATAGGAGTTTTATACAGAAAGCATTTGTGTTTTCCTTTACGTTTTTCTTCATCATTTGTGATGAAGAAAATTTGTTTTACATGTTTAGTGTTTTCTGCAATTTATCCTGCTTTTCACAGGTCTACACAATGCATTTATTGTGCTTTTCCAGCACAGTTTTTACACTGTTTAGAAGAGCACTACATTTTCCTAATATTTTATTCCTAGGTTTAATATCCTATTGTCTGTGTTCCCCACACTCTCCGTTGCTTTTTAAGGTAGAGGACACGTTTTTAGATCAATGTGGTGTTTAGTAATGGACTACACATAGTATTGTGGCCACTTGCCGATCTAGAATATGTATAGCCTGCGCTTGGTGGTAGAGTATAACGCTGGAGAACTGTATTTTACAGTTCAGTTTCTGAAATGGGAGTGAGCTCAGTGCACTGAGATAGTTACCTCCAAGTGTGGCGGATATCAGTATATGGGTCCCGTACTTCTTGATGATGGTGTCGATGAACTGCTGCGTGGAGGGTCTCCTTCCCAGCAGCCGGATGCTCTTTTGGAACTCTGGCATTAAAGGGGCAGGATTGCGGAGTAAATCCCTCCTTTCAATGGCAGTGTTCCTCACCTTCCAACGGGCAAACTCTCTGCAGGGAGATAAGGAAAACCAAAAGCAATAAGAAGAGGAACTCCCATCAGGTTTCACTTCTGATGATGCTGCACAATAAAAGCGACACTTTAATGAAGATAGATTTAAGATAAGCTGTGCTTTCAAGAGACACATGGTAATGGCCAGATGTATGAAACCCCAGTGATGGATGGTTACAAACCAGCCTTTGACAGGTACACAATTACACAACTGGTGGTAGACGGAGAGATTGGTCTGCAAATTCCGAGGGAACATTTCTGGTGGCAAGATACTGTATTGAATAAAGAATTAAATGTCAATAGGAGAAAGGGTAGACCAGGATATGAAAAAACAAAAATTCTGTGCATTGGTAACATCAAATAAATTCCAGTTGGTGCTTCTATGGCTAGAAATATGATTGAAAAGCACCATTGCATACATAAATAACACTGATCGTAAAGCAGCTTTAAACCCTTAAATTGCAAAAAGCCAGTGCATCCATTCATATAAACTGCATGGTAACACCACAGTCCATGGTTCTTACTATGTAAGAATAGGCAACATTGTAGTTACCCAGTTAATATGATGTTATTACATAGTTATGCATGCCTTGTAATCTACCAGATGTTTAATGATGAAATTAATGCCAGACCCAATCTTGGTCAACCAGGGTTCAAATACAAGCCAACTAAGACATGAAGACACGCAGAAATGACACAAAGCACTGAAACCTCCAACACTAGACAATGCACTGGGACATATGCATTCTCCATTTTTTGTCCATTCATTGTATAAAAATCCCCACTCTTGTGCCTGTTGCTTAAATGTATGTAGCTAAAGATAAGATATGTAGGCTTTTCTGTACAAAAAAAAGAATCATTGCAAAGTAGAAATACAAATGGAATCCGACATCAGCAGTACACACTTGTGGCGCTTTCAGTTCATTAAGTTGTTCCAAACAACTCCTAGATTCCATTTAGCAATGGAACACCTGGTTAGACTCTGGACAGTTTGAATGAATAATTAAGGACATGGCTGGAACAAGGTCATAGACTGGAATGGCTTGAAGGAGCCATAAGTGAGTAGTGCTGTCTTACATATTCAAAACATCTGACAATCCTTGAATTGTAATCCTAGAACAATCAAAAGCCTCTTTCTAATATGAGTTCTTATCCTGGCTGGACACTAAGCCAAAAAAATGCTACACCCTTCTATACAAAAATAAATAAACAGATCCTTAGCTTGTGGGCTCTCAATTCTGAGCTTACATATAAAAAGCAATTCATTACAATGATATACAAAATCATAAAAACTATAGTGCCTTTAAGAAACAAGCTTCCCCAACTGGTTCCTTTATCACGTGAACTTCAGAAAGGCTGGCTTGTTTTTATTTTGTACAGCCTGTGTACAGCAGTCATACAAGACAGGCGAATCCATCATCCATAGATGATGGATTTTTTTTTTATTTTATTTTTTTAAATGGGTTGAGTATATCTAAATTATTGTACTTCAAGGGAACAGGAACACATGTACACTATGCAAATTGCTTTTTGTTCTAGTTTCTAACAACAAACCTCAAGGTACACTACAGCATATAATGAGGCATATCAAGGCTGTGCATGAAAAGCATTAAGTAAGGCATGGTGGCAGGTGGATGGTTTTGTAGCTCTATCCAACAGTAT
The DNA here is from genome assembly GCF_902713425.1 of Acipenser ruthenus. Classification (NCBI taxonomy): domain Eukaryota; kingdom Metazoa; phylum Chordata; class Actinopteri; order Acipenseriformes; family Acipenseridae; genus Acipenser; species Acipenser ruthenus. Next base: position 2,486,400 of record NC_081219.1, read on the forward strand.
TTGGAACGAATGTTTGTTTTTCTCTTGGCTCACAGTTTTCTTCTGAGGTTTTACATTGGATTCAGTTTCCTCAGAGAGTAAACTGCTTCAAAGCCAATTGCATGGTGTTGTATCCTTTCCTCTACCTGTTTCTGATGTTTCCACACATTCGGAGTGCTTCTGAGGTTTGATACCTCAATGCTGTAGTCGACTCTAAACAAGCTTTAAGCTCATTTCATTGCAGGCTTGCTAACGGAGGTCCTACCTTTCCTCATTCAAAACTGCCAAATGATATTGTGACCTTCTATATAAAACACGGCAACTGTATTGGAAGTTACTGAACAATATATGATGCCATAAGACATCTAAAATACAACGAATACAAGTTTACACTACTGTATGGGATCACTGCCTGTGCTGCAGGGTACACAGGGGCATATTCTCAAAGCTCTTAAATCAAAATCATCACCCACACTTTTTTTTTTCCCCAGAAAGTTCACCCAATAAAGTGACCAAATGAGATGAACTTGTACACCAAGTAGTCTTAAAATTGTAATTGGTATTTTTTTTTTTTTCATTCAGAACAAAGATGGCGATTTTGAGAAAATAATCTTCAGAATCAAGCCTGTAGCCTGATTGCAGTTAGACCACTAGAGTGAATCTGACCTACTGCACAGAAAACGACTGAATCTACCCTGCTGTATATCAAAATACATGCTGCTAGATACAAAAAGAGGAGCATTGATTGCCTTGGTTAGCACTCCTTTAAAAAAAAATCCCAGCTTCACCACCTAAAGGTAACTCATTATATAGGAAGCTAAATGTCACCGTCCTGTAAACATGCAAGAGGAAAAACCACTTTGGTTATAAAATAGCTCTAGTATCAATCATGGAAATCAAAGTATGAATGCCTCAAACCTTTTTATTCGATTGTGAGCGTGGGATGCTATACATAAAAATCAGTTAGCCACAGCAAAATTGCCACTTTGGGCTTCAAACCTCGCCTATTGCTTTGAGGTTCCAATCTTCTTGGTCAGCAAGCCATCAAGACAGAGAGTGTTTCCCCAACTACGCACTGTGTTGCTGACTTACTCTTTCTGATTTTGTTTGGCATGTCATCAAGGATGAATATAAAATTCAACATTTGTCATCCTCGAGGGTTTAGCATGAGAGCCTGGGAGAAATGGAATGCATTCTCACTTACAGCACTGTAATATTAATCTGTTCACTGCTTCCTTCTAAACATAAGAAAATATCCATGTCTATATCTCTCTATCCATCTATCTAAATCTATAGGGGCCAATGCACTCTAGAATGATTGACGCTTTCAGTTGATGGTATATGTTAAGCTCTGGTTGGTGCTGATTGAAAATTTGTTTGACCTACTTTCTTTATCCTGCGCTTGTTCCAAATAATAATAAAACAAGCTTTCCACAGATTGATGGACAGCATGTGAGAAAAAAATCACATAAAAAAAAAAACTATCCAGCAGCAGAGTTTCACCTGTTTCACCAGGCAAACTGAATCAAAACATTACAGCATGTCAGCCAGTATCTTTGTCATAAGGAGTTAGGAGTCTTTTCAGAAGCAGCCCAGAGGCAGACTCAATGGCAAATAAAGAGACTGATACAGGACACACATAATAGGACATTAAACATGGAAGAGATGTAATACTATGCATGTGTAGAACTTTAGATGATATAAAGCATCCTTTAATTTGCTGACCAATGTGCTGACTTTAATTGCAATGTCCCTGTTAAATTGTAAACAAAGTGATCTATCTGTCTATGAAGCACCCCTCTGTAACACAGGAACAGCTTGTACAGTTTCTTGGCAGCTGCAGCAGGCTGAGTTCTGAGTTCTCCCCACACAGCCGGATGAACTGGGGATGCTGTGTTTCATCCATTAGAAAGGCCTGTTAACAGCCAGCATGAAAAACAATGGACCTGATTCACCAAGCCATGTGGGCATGCAGAAATGGATTCCCTAACCCTTTATTTTCTGTACACAGCCAGTCAGTTCAGCACATCGAATGATATTATGCTGCTGTAAAGAGACTAGATAACAATGCCTAAGTGGTGTGAAGATACATGTAAAATGATGGAAGCCTGGCCTGTTCATTTTAAGTTTTAAACTGTCATTCTGGCCAAACGTTTTGCATCCTATAGAATTAACTAATTTTGCTTCATAAAATCGAATGAAACCTGCTGAATAATGTAACGTTAACATATTGAATTGCATAGAGCTTTGTAGTTTTCCCATATACTTAACAAAAGACACACTGAAAAATTTGACATTTCGAAATCTAACATGAAACAGACTTTTGCAATGTCATTTTGTAGTTTCTTTTTATGACCTGATGGGAAATAAAAGATCAAAATTATGTTCATATAGCTTTTTCTTTTTTTATTATGTCTCAATCCTACAATGATGCAAAACCTTTGACCATAGCTGTATATTACCGCGAAGATAATCTGGGTTGCATACTTCAAAACTAAAACAGCAAACCTTATCAAAAATCGTCAAAGTATTGAAGCCCATCTTACTATTAACACTTTAAAGACTAAAATAAAAACACATTGTCTGGAGAACTTGTCCAGTATACTGGATGAAGTGCAGCAAAGGGCTACCCATTATACTGTACATGCTCTCGTTCTTTATAAATGCATCAGACATGGCGTCAAACCGAATTTTAGTATCACGATCAATGAAAAAAGTTATCACTAAAATTATTTATCAATATAAAAAAATATATTTTATTTTGAATGGTAGTCCGAGTACAGTCTTCATTTTTGTGATTTAAAACATGTTAATGTCGTGTGTCTGGTCCAAGTCCAAGTACTGCACAAGTATTTTCAAAGCGCTTCTTCCTGGATATTCATTTTACTAAACTTGACCCAAACAATTAAAGTAACATAATCCAAGTTCTCTTAAGAACATAAGCCAAGTTCTCATTTTGTAACATGAGCATTACTTTCTCTCCTTTCTAAAAATAGGAGTTAAAGACTAGAGGAAACACTTTGAAAACATGGCCCGACCTCTCTTATACAATAAAGGACACGCTACACAACACGTATTAACTTACATTAGCAATAGGTTTCCTATGTTTCCAATACTGCACTGCACTGTGATGTAGTCCTACTACAGTACCTGTCTGTGTCATCCAGAACTCAGTCCTAATCAACTAAGTGTCTTCTAGACCAATAAGCGTATAGGATCTTTTTTGAAAAGGTAATTCCAACTAATACTGTAAGTCTGTTTTTGGCTTCTAATGAATGCCTCCAATTTAGCTCCTTCTTTATTTGAAATTTCAGATGAGAATTTGTCTCTATCCTTAAAATAAGTTTTGAAATAGTACTAAATAAAAAATAAAATAAAACAAACCAAACAGCTACAGTGATAAAGCTAGCTGATGTTAGGGTCATAGAGAGTGTTCAAGTGTAATTATTGCACAGAGTGTCATTTTCTTTGTTACTTTTAAAAACATCACTATTTTCGATTCTTTCAAGCTAAGGAAACTCAAAGCTAATGAAGCAGGTGCCAGTCATACTGGCCGCTTTCCTACTGCTGATTCCGAGTGCCAGTATCTCCGCCCCACTCAATCACTGCGTGTCGTCAGCTCAGCTGGTCACAAACTGAGATTGGCAACACCAGTTGCATCATGCAAGTGACTTCTTACAGTATTTTGGAAGCCCCTGTAAAATAAGCGCTGAAAAAAAGCAACCCAATAACTGTGCATGTACACCCGATCCATGCAAGGTAGTCAAATACAAGAGCAGTGTAAAAACAATAAAGAGCACTGCAAATTAAAAATGCAATCCCAGCACATGTGCTGCAGATATCTGAGCAATGCACTTGAATTACTCAACAGCAGTAACAAGCCTCCTTTAGCTATCCAAAGACCCTGCAAAGGTAGTGTGCAGACTTTCAGGGCAATACTGCCAACCTTGGAACCAACACTGCAAAATACAAGGCACAATTCCAGCTCTCACAAATCCAAATCCATACAGAACCCTACAAATTACAATATCCTCTTCCAACTGTGCTGACTACACACAAACTACTAGACTCTTTATTGAGTAATTACAAACCTGATTATGCAAAATAGAAGCTCGCTAGATCTGGAAGCCGATTGGCTGTTCACACTCAATCGTTTTCTAATGATAATTACTATAGAATTCTATCCTTTTTTCATATCATCATTTTTCCCTAGAGGGTGATTTATTGGTTCCTCTTATTACAGGGACTTCACTAATGCATAGTCCATTCAGCGACAGTTTATTAGTTTTAAAGGAATAGTTTATACCTTCTGATCTTACATAATATATTTTTTTTAGATGTTCAAAATCCCATTGCATGTGTTTTTAATTATCACTGTATTACTGTGTGAGGTAATATTTAATATCACTGTAATATTTAAATGTATGTTCTTGTGTTTAGGATTGTGCTTGTTATTCTGCTGGCGATAGAGCCGTGGTTTATTATGTATCGTGCATGTTGCTGAGCAATTGTATTTGATATACGACGGTGTATTTCTGTATTTAGATTAGGACGCTTCCCTTATACATGTGGGACAAGGGTTTTGTTATAGCCATATGTTTGGTAATTTTCCAAGATAAGGGGTAATGTTAAGTCTTTACTGGTAATAGTTAGGGACTAGACAATAATAATGACAATGATAATAATAATGAGTAAACAATGGAAGTTTAAAGGTTTAAAGGTTGTTTTTGTAAATGAAGATGGTATTTCATACAGGTTAAACAAATATGTATAAAGGAGAAGAAACACGTTTAAAGTAGAATATATGAATGTTTATTGTAAATGGGATGAATGTTAAATAAGAGTTTGTGTGTATAAAATCATCCAGGTGTAAGAGTTTGTGGAATAATGAATCCTGGTAGGAGTAGACAGGGCTGGGGATTATTGAATGCAGTGCCTTTCCTTGGGGGAAATGGTATAGGTGGTCAGTCATGAGCTTGTCTTGTGAATGTCAGGCATTGTATGTACAACCTGTTAGACATTTGTAATCTGAGTTAAGTATCAAGTTTCCTGCGTTTTAAAGACCTCTGTGCTCCTGAGAGAATAATGTGAGTGTGGGTGGGGGTAAACTCGGACCATCACCCCGCTACATACTGTGTCTCATGTGGCAAGCACTGACTTGTGGGTCAGTCTCTGAGTAAGCCTGAGCAAGGTAGAATTTCTGTAAATCGGGCCAGTATAAAAATGACCACTAGGGGCGTGTACCAATAATCTCTTCCCCCATGAATAAGTATTCATTAATGGGATTAATCACCCTGCTTCCTTATTTGGAGCCTTGCATGTATACCACCAGCACAGGCATGCTGTCAGTTGTATGTGAAGGTTTTCATGAAGAGGACATTAATTGTACTTCTTGCATTTTTAATAATAACATTTTCTCAATGCATATATTACAACATATATGTTTAACATGTATTTGTTCTACTTGAAAGCATTTGTGAAGAGCCTACACATTTGATATTGAATAACCTCAATGCATTATTATTTATTCTTTATTTGAGGGGGTTTGACTTGTACTTACGTGAAGATCACCATCAATAACCTTAAGCAGGTCAATAAATGAAAACAAATGAAAACTTGACTCAACTAGTTCAAACCACATGGTATAATACCAGCTTGCTCGCACACTGGTACTGGGATAAACTGTGCATATTACTTTACATAAAACACATTGTCACCTTCCCCTCAATTCCAACTGCAATATTGTCATAAGGAGCAACTCATTTTATACAGCTAGGGTCCTGCGTTTTACGAAACCTGTTTTTTTCAATTGTAATTCAACTGCTATCCCCTAGATGTCCCTGCAGCCACTCCAGTTATAGTAATCGAATTCACAATTAAGAAATCAACACATTACGCTTTGACTAATTAGAAAAATAAAAGCTAATTATGATGAGTATATATGGTAATTGAATAAATTGATGCGTTAAAAGAAAAAATCGAGAGACCTAAAAATTTAGTCAAAGACATTGCAATCAAAAAGCATTTCATTGCGAGAACGCACACATCAATATCCACCTGGTGTTCTGTACACCGATGTGTATAATTTATTTTGCACAACTTGCAATTTATCTTTGGACTACACTTGAAAGTCAACAATAGACAGACATTTATCATCAGAAAAACACAGAAAACAAAAGGCTATTGACAGCTATGAGACGATGTCCTCCAGTAAAAAACGTAAGGGGAACGAAAATTCTGAACGCCGACGAGATGTTATTTTTGATTTGACAGAGGCATTTGTTTGTGCTAATATTCCCCTGGAAAAAAATGATAATCCCAAACTACGTGCATTTCTGAACAAACATGTAATAAATGCGGGAGCAATTCCTACAGCAGGTCAACTGAGAAGGGAATATCTACCCCAAATTGCCGAGTTGCACAAGATGAAAGTTGTACAACTGGCAAAGATGTCTGACAGTGTATCTGTAGTTAGAGACGAGTCTACAAATGCAAATGATCAGTATGTTTTGCACATTTTGTTTATTCTCCAAGGACTATCGAATACCTTTGAACTGAAAGTAATATTAGCCGATACAGTTAATCTGTACTCTGTGAATTACTCATCGGTGGCACAGGGTGTTGTGAAATGTTTAAACGCATTTGAAGTTAATTTTACCAATGTGACTGGATTTGTCTCTGATAATGCCAGTTACATGATCAAGGCATACAAATGACATTCTTCGAGGTTTACTGCCAAATTCAGTACATTTGACTTGTAATGCCCACATCATAGCCCTTGCCAGCAATATCTGGGCAAATAATTTTCCGAAAGCAGACAATCTGGTTGCAACCTTTAAAAATTGTTTAAACATTGCCCAAGCAGAAAACTATGTTTAAAAAAGACCACCTGACAGAAGCAATCCAACAAGAAGGCTGTACTTTACCAAGTGCCCCATCGTGTTATGCATGGCTCAGGTGGCAACTTGTGGGTATTCTGCTGCTGAATATCATTCCAAATGCATCCCTTTTTATGCAAGCTTTGTTGAAAAGGAAATGCACATTTCACCAAACACTGTAGTGTTAAAGGACCTCCAGAAATTGCTTAAAGATGTGCAAAGTTTAAAATCTCAACTCTCACTAATTGCGACACATGCCAAGGGACTGGTGGATCTGATTCAGTGGTTTGAAAGCCGTTAAGTGAGAGTCCATCAAACATATAATAAAGTTGCAGAATTAATAAATACATACCGAGCAATGGCACAAGAGGTACACAGCACAGACACCGCAAAAAATAAACTGCGTAAAAACCTTCCATGACTTTTCTGAAAAACTGACTAATTACTACAACCCGGATCAATGCAAAAATAAACCATGTTTTTTTCAACCAGCTCATAACTTTGATGGCAGTAAGGATATTCGACCCACAACAAGCGTGTAGTTTGGATCTGGAAGCCCTCCCATTATATTCTATTCCAGGATTTGATGCCGACTGTAAATCAGAAATGGACAAATACCTCCATATGCAAAAGAAAACTGCAGTAGAATGACAATGAATTTTGGATTAAAGCTGAAGAATTATTTCCCAATTTAACACAAGAGGCTAAAATATATTTGTCAGTTGTTATCAATTCTGTAGATGCTGAAAGAAGTGTTTCTTCTTATGGTAAGTTTTTACAGAACAACGTCAATCTATGAAAGAAGGCAGGGTTAACCAACTGACAATGCTTAAGTTTAATAGCAACATTTAATGCATGGGACATTTTCTTTCATGAAACTGTAAGTGGCAATTAATGTGCTGTTTGCGAAGAACATTGCATTATTATTATTATTATTATTATTATTATTATTATTATTATTTATTATTATTATTATTATTATTATTATGTTATATGTGTGTAATACATATGTTACAGCATTGATGTTATGATTTCAGTATTTTATATAAATTGTTCCGGGAATCAGTGCTGTTTTTTTTTTTTTTTTTAATTTTGTTGAAAAATGATGTGTTCCTACTAGTAAACTGAAAGATTTAAATTATTTATTTACACATTAAGAAATAATATTGAATAAGACGTATTAGTAATAAAGGGATGCATGACTAAATAAATGTCCGTAGCTGCTGCTGCTGCCTAATCAACGCGCAAATGTGCGTTAATAGAATGACTAATTGAGATGATTAAAGGAATCAGGAGATTATTAATCAATAAGTGGATTAATTAAGCAGACCACACGACCACCTTGCGGTGGGAGGAATGAAGTGCAGCCTAAGAAAGCAGGTCATGTAAAACGCAGGGCCCTATATACAGCCCATGCTTGATTTACTGAGTCACATTAAGTGACTCACCTCGAGGAATCTGACCACTGCCGGGTGACTGTGACCTTTCTCCAGTGTGTCAGTCAGCGGAAGGACTCGCACTGCAATACATCCTATGCCAGTGGCACTAAACAACATGTATATTAAGATATGAAGCTGGCTTTGGCCTCGACTGTGCTGCTTTTCAGTGGGTCTTCCTTTCTAACCTTACAACCACCCCAGTTAAATCATCGCTGGTTACCCATGCAGAATATCATTGCAATAGCATTAGAATACCAACACTGATGAAGCACAAGCAGACCTATTAGCACCACCAATGGTCTAGCTGCAATCAGATGACTGACTGTACTGCACAGGAGTGGATTACTGGTACTGTTTCTGAATGACGGTACATTATTTCTAACATTTCTAAATTAAAGTACTGTTTAAAAAACAATCAAAGAAACAAATCCATTAAAGGGAGGCTAGTGATTACTGTAGAAAAGCCTTGCTAGCACAGCTTGAAAGCTTTGTGAATAGGGTCCTGGTCTAAGAAAAGCCATCATAGGAGGGATTTATATAATATTGGCATTACTGACAGCAGCCTAGCCTCTTGAAGTCTTGCACACTGTATCATAGCAACACGTACCCTATTGTCAAGCACACTCTCTGATCTTACACACAGCTTATCAGCAACCCTTCCTTCATGTGTTTCAAGACAGCTTTTATTGAAATAAATCCCTGATGTAAACAAACACCTAATATCAGGCACCGCATTGCCTGCTGTCGTCAATGTCAGACAAACACAACCTCTGGTGTGCTGGTTTCGGTTGGCCATATGGAGGAGAAATGTATAAAACACAATATATTCCTACATATAATTTATACAATATATTCCAAATATTTATTATAAAGTATTTTAAGTCTGCATTGAAATATATGTCTATATATTTTGATGAATTCCCTAAATATATTTTACATGCTGAAATATTTCAAATATGTTTTGTATTCTTGAAGGAATATATTGACAAATAATGTGAAAAGATGCTGAAATATATGCTAATATTTACTGACTGCATTGTCATGTAAAATGATATTTTAGAAAAGGAATAGAATACATTGCAATATATTTGAAATATATTCGTAGTGCTCTGAAATATATTGCATTGTATTCCTCTTCCATGCGTCTCGTCACAGGCTCATGCTAGAACACTGTGTAAAGGAAACTCCTATGTCCACATTGTCCACTCTTTCCCTGTTACAAACTAGCGGCACTGTACTTTAGATTAACTAAAAGCCCAAAGGCAGTTAACAGAAGCTGACAGAAGAAGTGGTTTGCTAGTTGATTTTTGCTGCTGCTGTTGGTGTATTCTTGTTTGTAGAGCATGCTAGTGCAGCACTTAACTTAGAGATGGATTTTTATTTGTGGAGCAGATGGGAGAATAATTATTAAGTAAGTAAAATCAGCACAGATTCATTTACCATTCAAAAACTGTCTAACAACTAAGGCAACTTTATAAAAGTTATAGGAATACACTATGTCCTTAGTAAAGGAAATTCCACTGGCAATAAAGACACATACAATGATTCTGTACAGAATGTTAGGCTACTACAAAAGGTCAGCTACAACAGTAAAGGTCATTGGTAGAATGGTACCACCGTAGTATAACTGTCCTATTTTGACACACCAATGGTACCACAGTACTATAATTGTCCTATTTTGACTCACTAATGGTACCACAGTACATTAAAGTGGAACTGAAGAGATGTCTCGTTAATTTTTAATTTCACACTCAACCACGCACTTCATCAATTTCTAATTCAATGATTTCTATTCACATTTTCAACCAATGATATATATTATGCTGGATCGCCTTTCACAGATTTGACCTTTTAAATACATGTACTAAGATTATGATCACTTCAGACATGAAACATACTACAGTACCTTAGGGCATTCATGCAGAACTCAGGCACTGAAGGGTTGTTGAGAAGGGCTTCAGTGACTTTATATTCGGCTTGTTATATCCCCCAATGTACTAATCTGACAAGACTACCTCCCTCCCCCTTAACACCTGTAGACCTCTACATGCAATTATGCAACACTTGCACTAGATTTTACTAAGCTCGAGCGATTTAGTCAGTTAAATTGGTCCAACCCCAAAAAGCTCAGGCAGAGCGTAATATAATAAAGAGCAATCAGCTTCTGAATTCTTCAGGTTTGAACGAGACTGTGACACCAGGGATTCCATTCTTAATGAGAAAGCCTCAGAGCTTCATTCTCTTTACATTCTTATTCCAGTCAGAACCGCCAAATAACAGAAGCTATATTCTGCATGTATGCTCTGCAATTAACAAGCATCCCAGCTCACATAAATGTCAGCTGCAATATTCACGTAATTAGACCTCTAAGCAGTGAACTAAAATGAACTGCTAGAGGAAAACACTTCAGCTCTCTCTCATGTTATCTTGGTGCTGAGCCGAGTGTGGCTTGATACTCTGAATTGAATAAATAGTGGTCATTTAGTGGACTAGGTGGCACAGCAGCATCATTTACTAGCCTCACAGTCCGGTCCCAAGTGAAATTATTTTGGTGGTCTCAACGTAGTCCACAAAACCACCTCTAAACGGGCTGTTTTAGATTGAATGGCAGGGGTACTCAGGTCAGGATTGAGGTGCCGAGCTGTGAGGGGAAGCTCTCATGCCACCACCCTCCTGTTATTCTCCCATAGTAAAAGCATAGCAACATGAATTAAAGCATATGGAAAGCATGGTAAAGCATAGGCAAGCACTGGAAAGCCCAGAGAGGCCTGGTAAAGCATAGGCACACATTGGAAAGCCCAGAGA